>NW_009612535.1:20986-101897 GCF_000690535.1 Cariama cristata
TGCCAATTCTTGAAATATTCTAATGCTGTGCTTTTTATATATCTAAAGGTACAAATGATGCTGCAACCATCTCTCTCAAAGTAGTTCCCAAATCTTCCATTGTTCTCAGATTATCTCAACTGCCAGCCTGCAGTCACTGGGATCACTTCTAATTTCCTGTCTTCTTTGAGACTGGAAAAGAGGTAGATCCTACTAAGAATGGTTACCATTTCCATTCATCTCCAGTGTCTGGGTGGTACTCTACTAGTGTGCAGGTGGGCCCAGTACTTTCTGTGGAAAAGGCTGCTTGTTATGCTGTCCTGACAAGAACGGTAAGGGAAAAGCTGCATGGGGAAGCAATGAAGCAAACTAAAATGGACAAATTACCTTCTCCTAACACAAACTTAAGCACAGAAGGTCAGAAGATACTAAAGATGTATCTCATGGGATGGTTCATTAGTGTCTTAGAAACCGGGTAATTCCAGGTCCCCCAACACTGTCAGTGAACAATTCAAAATTAAGGTTACCTCCTCTATACTCTGTATTATTTCTCCAATCGCTCAAGTCAATTTCTGCTGTTCCAGCTATAACCAGTTCCAGTTCTCTGGCATCAAATACAGACACGAGCCTTGCATCAACCACCTGTGAAAGGAAATAAAATGCATAGCAACATTTCTTCGTTTATTGATTTTTGCCTCCCCATCAAAGGCTTGTCTGCTACTAAGACATTTATCATGTAACATTTCTCTCACAAATGGAAAGAATTAAGTTTGTGTTTTGTTTTGTTTTGTTTTTTCTTTTCAAAGGGAAAGAAATGGACTACTTTTTCTTACACTGCAGTTCCATTCAGTTTCATTAGAGGATTACAGTGATTGGAAGAGAATTTTATTGGCAAATAATACTGAATTATTTCAGGACAAATTAAGTTCAATACCTTCAGTTTAATTGTCTGTGTTAAAACAGGTAGGAGGGAAATACCTTGAAATACACTCGGTCTACCATGTTACACTGAGTATGGCATGCACACAAAACACCTCAAAGGCCCAATGAAGAAGCAGATGGGTCACATTAGTAAGCATTCACTGCTAATCATACAAACAGTGATCAACAGTATTTTCCAGTTTCAAGAAGATATATAATCAGAGTGTTTTAAGTCAATGACTAACAAAATTTTTTTTAATCCCCCTCCCTCCCAATATCTGTAAGGACACTTCCAATTATATATGTGTCTGCTTTTTGGGACTCTGTATTTGGGAAACGTATATGAGGAGAAAAATATTTTGGGAGGATAAAGGAAGAAAGTAAATTTCTTTTTGGAGTTTTTCACCTCATAAAAACCACGAACTAGACTTTCTGTTTGTTGTACAACTCCTCTCTCAATTCTCCATTTCACCATTCTTTCTATATATTCTTTCTTGTTCTTTTCAGTGACTGGGATATTGGCACCTCCTGGCTTTAGTTCTCGTTCTGTGATCTTAGGAAAAAAAATGACCAAGTGACAACAGAGTATTACAAAGACAAAAGAAAGAACTGTAATAACTGAAATTTTCAAGTTGAAGAAATTCCTGAAAAGCAGAAGCCAAGACTGACTTCAGCATACTGGAACATGTGAAATAAGAGAACATGCAACAAATCTGGTTTTGGATAAAATCATGTTTAAAATCCCACTTAGTCTGAAGATTCTTCATATTTAGTATGAACAATAAGCTGAGAAGAAGAAACAATCTTTACAGAGACTAAAGGAGTCAAGTCTTCTAAATAATATTGTAACAAAGGTGGTGTAATACCTTTAAATGCTAACTCTGCTGCAATTAAATTCAGGTGAACTACTTCCAGCAGAGCAATCAAAAATTCTGATATTTCAGATACTCTCCAGAAATCTCCTTAAACAGAAAGACACATTTGACCAGTTGCAAATAATAATTCCTCCTTAGATTTCAACATTGTTTTCATCAACCAGAATTTTATAAAAACAAGTCAAAATCAGCATGGAATGACAATCATTCTGTCCAAATAAATGTTTATCTACCAGTAGAATACATAAAGGAAATTAAGTTAGGAATCTTGCACACCTGTCCAAAAACTTCTTCATTTACAGTAAATGTGAGATCTAGGATATCATGTATATCATTGTCTTTCATCCACTGTAAACTCTGGTGAAACTCCTCGTCGAGATATTCCAGGTCACTCAGGTCACAGAGTCTAACATAAACAAGATGAAACACAAATACAGATGACGGCAGTAGTGTGTGCTCAGTAACTAAACTCAGATAGGACAGTCCTGCACTTACGGTGAGTCTGTCCCATGTTTCCTGTGAAGAATTTATTCGAAGTATGAAAATACATAGATTGAAGGGGCAAAAAGTTCAAATCTTAGAAGAAATAGTAAATTTTATAACAAGCAAATACTGTCCTTTTTGCTTATGTGACTACACTGCCACCTCTCTCTTCATTGTGCAAAAAAGTCTGTTCAGATACCTTGCTCACCACAGAAATATCTCTCTACTTTCTGCCATATTTCCTCTTACCTGGTCCTTCTTTTACAAATCCAACCTGTAAGCCAACTGCACCTTGCTGTCTTTAACAGTTACTACTCCAAGCTTCGAACATGTCATCTGTTAATATTTAATACCATGGCGGCAATTTCTGCAATTCTTCTTAACTCCTTAAATCCTGTTCTGTGAAGTAGGATACTGGGGCTATTCATTAACTAAGGTGCCACACTACTAGATTGTATAGTATTTTATACAAAAAAATATCCTTCCAGACTTCTCAAAAACAGTTTTCAAATGGAGGACAAAAAGTGAAGCACCTTAAGTTCATTAGGTCTTAAATTCCAGACGTGCTGAGCAAGTGCAGCTCTCATTGTTTCAGCCAGAACAGGAGTAGTAGTTCTGAAAATGAAGCCTGAAGTATATCAAAGTAAAGCTCCCCAAAATGGAGATTGCCAACAATCAGTCTACCTCTGAGAACGGGTCTTGCAGTCTAAGTTATGAAGTGATTCATATCCTATCCTGTGAGTCATTACAAGACAAATGAATAAGAACTCTATTAATATCCGGAATAAAACCACAGCATTTCATTGTACAACTTCAAATGTAAGATTTTTGTAGAAGAAACCTGATAACATGGCTAAAACAAAACATGACGTTTTCATACTGATCAGAAACAACATTCTGAGTTATTAGGTAACTGGCTAATAACCGTAAGCGGAAACAAGTAAACTTTTTAAAAAAGTCCTGGATTGAAATGAAATTACTAGATTATAAATAATGGCTTGTCTTCTTTGACAAAAAAAAGTCATAATTTATCCATACACAAAATGGCATCGCCCATGGGGAAGGAACCAAACAAAAAAGGGAGACAGAACAATTCTACTCACATTCGGAGGAGGGCTTTATAAAAGGGTCGTGTAAAAAAGGCATCTAGCAAATACTGATGTATCAGAGCAAGACCAAGAATTCGACCACTAAACCTGAACCTGGAAGAGAAACAGTTACAATAGTTACACTGAAACTTTGTGGTTTGTATACTGCTCTGTCATCAAAACTTACATATATTTCCAAACAGCATTTTAAAATCAGATAGCTGTCTAAATTGTGGTGTTGTTTTTTTTTTTTTTTTCTCTTGTGTTTCTTTTACATTCTCAGTAAGGCACAGAAAAAATGCAAGTCTGCAGGGTGTGGAAAAATCCCTCAGATACCTAAGCTGCAAATTCTCAAAAATGTCAAATCAATGTTAACCCAATTAACCCCTGCCAGACTAGCCTCTTTATAAAAACATATCTTCCAAAATGATAGCCACTGTCTATTTTCTTTAAACACCCCATATAGGATTAATTTATTTTCATGTTACTGGGAGGCCAAAGGTTTTTCTACCCTTTCCCAGCCTAACAGGTCTTGCTGTCTGTCTTTTCTGCTTACACTGGCTCCTTGCTCCCTCTTCTGACCGGTGATTATGAAGTTCTCTATATATTTTCACAAACAGTGGCTTGAAGCTTTTTTATGTATCGCAGTGCTCTCTAGTCCTATGTCAATGGGATCTAAATGATCTCCTGCTCTCCCCTCTCTTTCTTCCACTATTATCTTCATTTTGTCAGGTGTGTAAGGAGGGTTGGGAGGCAGGGAGTGAGTTTGACAGATTTGAGATCAGATGGCAGCAACTTTGAAATAGTAGGGTCTTTGCAGATATTCCCACGAGAATAAAGACCCATTGTGAAAAATCCGCCACATCTCTGGAACTAGATTTAAGTCTAGTGTTCTTTTTCAAAGAAAATACTGTTTCTTAAACTTTCTGTTTATGCATCCTCAGCAGCATTTTTCTTGGAAAGATTAGGGCTTTATTATACCTGCCTGTACACAGGGTTTGCAAGATGAGGATGTGACATGCAGAGCCTTCTCCTTCTGTGCATAACTGCTTGTCACAGCTGCATTTTCTGAATTCCCCCTGAGGCTGTACAAGACCAGTGCTGTCACTGGCACTAGCACTCCCAGAAAGAGAGGGGGTCATGCCTCCCTCATCCCCAAGGTTTCTAGTCCTGCACTGCTGAAGCTACAAAATTTGGCAGAAGTTGCATAGCACGTTAAGTTTTATTCTCCCCCTTTTGCCAGACTGTTCTGCTTTTCAATACAGCATATGCCATTTATTGTTGCAGTACTGGAGTTCAACAGGTAAGTTGTTTCAACTAACTGAACTGGATGCAGCCCACCATTTAATTTTCTATTAATTTTTAAAACTAGTGATGAGATTCCTTTCTGATGCTCATTCTTCATAACTGGCTTCTGATAAATAAGAACTCAGTACGTAATCTGTCCTACACAGATGAGCAGTTGTCATTCCACTATTACTGTAATTTAACTACCCACACAATAGAATTCTCTGTTAATATTCACAGCACAGCTTTACAGACGTATGGCAATGCCATGGCTTAAATCAACTGAGAGTGATTTAAACTGGCTTCTAATTGTGAAAATGGGATTATGTAAAAATCCTTGATTACTTTTAGGAGTATGCGTGTATGTATAGACTTTGCCTAAGAGCTAGGTAATCAGCAGTCTTCTCCCCATCTCCAATTAAGATACCTCCATAGATTTCGTTCCAGTAGATATGTTGGGTTTTTGACAGAGGAGTCCTCTGTACTCTTTAGGAAGACCCAAACAAGTTACATACAGTAACACCTGCTTGAAATCTCCCTTAATCTCCTTAGTAGACAAAAAGCCAATGTTTCATTCATTTGCACAAGAGGCTAATACTGCTTTCATGAAACGACTGCTAATGTTCAAGAAACACAGAGTTGTGTTGTGAGACAATCCCATGGTGCATGTTCCAAATCGTAGTTTTGCTGACCTTATCAGAAATAAGATCATTTAAAACCACAAGAGAAAACAGAATCAGGAAAGTCTAAAAACATGCAATTATTTTGCTGCTGGTTAAAAAGATCAGATTCTGTGTTCTATATCTGAGCAGATACGAGCAGTTTGTCTGCAAGTGGGAACAACAGAAAACATCTGAAAAACAAAAAGAAAAATAATTCTTACCACTCATGGTGATTATCTACAAAAGCAGACATGGGACTTATTTGTACTGTGTAGGTATCGTTGGCCGAGTATTCAAACAAACCATAATACGGATTGAAGAGCTCTCTAGACACCAGGAAAAAAAACTCTCTTGAAGGTCCACTGTAGTCCAACCTTTAAAGAAAAACTTGACATTACTATAAAGTGTTCACTGTGTACAAAGAAAGACTTTTTTTGAATCTACATTCCTTATGCTATATTTTAATTCAAATTTCCTAACATTTTAACCAGAGCCCTTATCCTGCAGATTGCCTAATACCAAGATGTGTGAAGTCCTTGCAGGGCTGTTCTGAAACGGAATGGCTTGGAGGACTGAAGTGCTCTATGCAGGCTGCTCTTATAAAAAAATTTGGCTCCAGCTGTAATGGTCTCTTTGCCACAGGACTATAACCAAATAATTGGGGGTGGGAAGGAAGAGGAAACATGAAGAAAGCCAACATCAGATGTATCTGCATCTGACATATTACGAATTAAAATGAACAATGGTCATATTTTGTCTTTGCAGACTTGCAACAATAGGACAATTTGAAGGACAGTATTTCTGTTTTCCCTAGCAATATAATCTGAGATTACTTCAGTGATTTATCTTTCTTGGTCTAAATTTTCTTGTCTGTCTTCCAAACTTGAGTGCATTTAAATGTCTTTTGGAGAGTGCATTTCCTTTGGGTGTTTGGTTGTATTTTTTTTGCTATTTCAAGATTCCAGTACTAATGAACAAGGAATCTAAATAACCCCTTCTTTCTGAATCATAAACAAACTCATTGCTGACAAAGCACTGAGACTGAATTTTGACATTATGATGCAGGTCACCAGTGAAACGAGTCAAGTATGAAGTTAATACTCTGGTAGAGCTTCAAAACAGAAAACTAGGGATTTTCCTGTGGGGAACAGAGATTATAATCCTAACAAAGAGATATAAAGATATACCTTCTATAGATTGAAGATTTCATACTTGACTTTTAAGAAGGTCTTGCTTTAGTACTAAGACAATGCACAGACAGAAGTATCAGAGAGGTGGTCAGCTTTCACACGGGATTTCTGCTACTAATGTTTTGGCTCATGAACTTTTACAGAAGACAAACATAGATGAGAGTTGTTTTTGAGGATGAAGTTGTCAGGCAAATAAAGGCTAGGTACCATTATCAAGTTGAGGACAAAGCCTCTTTCCTCTGTTGAATGAGCAACATTTTCCCTTCAGTCATTTGGAAGTGCTTTGCTTCTGTTAAGCTTCAGAAGTAAAGTACTGAAACAGATCCTTACCCTGGCAAGAAGGGCAGATTCCATCCTCAAACTGCAGAAAAAAATCAAAATGGTTTGATATCATGGACAACTGTTGGATCTTAATCTTGGCACAAATACCAGGATCAAGTAAAGGGTCATCTGGAAGACTCTTGCAAACTTCTGGGATAATCAAACTCACTATAAAATCTTAAGATACAATAGAAACTGTGTGCTTGACTACCAGCCATTTCATACAGCTCCTTTTGTACACAGAGTTACTGTGAGTCATATTTAATAAATCAATCAGGAGAGTCCTGTGCTGCTAGTCAGATTTATCCCACAATTAAAGGCTTGGCACAAGGGTGAGAAAACTTCATACAAGAGGTATGCAACCACACAACAGCTGCAACTGTGGGGCATTTGGGTGTTCAGGAGTAGAGTAATATGTTGGTTGGCAACATGACTCATGTCTCCTAGGAAGCACCATTAATACTTCAGATTTACTGCTCTTAAAGGTCAGGCAGCTTCTGCTAATAGTTAATAGAACTTAGGGAAAATAACTTTAAGGAACCATATTCTTTGTATCAAAATTTTCTTCATTATCACCACATAAAGTTGAATGTAAAAACATTAAACTAGCATCACAATTGCATGACTGTAGAAATTGAAGGTTCAAGGAAGATACCAAACATTATGAGACTTATGATAAAAATCATATGAACAGCAATAACTATGTCTGAGTTGCCCCACTTACTAATTAATACGCTAATAAATCAATAGTTATGAAAATGTTTTAATTTTTGAGACTTTCATTACCCATTACTTTAAGACTTACACCTCTTTACCAAGAGGAAAAGAAATGCAAGACCAAACTCCCACTTAAAAACTTGAGAAGGAGGAGCAAATAGGAAACAATTAACTTTCAGTATTCCTCCTCCTCCTCATCCTCCTCTCCTCCACACTGACCTGTCTTTCTACACCTAGCTAAATGAATAGTTTGACATGATACATATTCTTGCACCATCTCTGATGAAACAATACTGTTTGCACACATCCTTTCTTCATTCAAAACAGAGATTTGTAAATAGAGAATTGACGTAATTTTAATTTGACTTTGCTCTTAATTAACTCATTCCTTTCCATTAACAAGAGAGTCTTGTGTAAAGCTGGATATAATGGGAACAGGATGTGTCACCCCCATTTCCAAGTCACTCTTCATCTTGCTGTACTGAGTGATGAAAGGAGAAAGTCTATCTGGATCGATCTCTATCTCACATATGATTTTAAAATTTTCCCTTTCATTTTTAAATCTGAGTCGAGGTTGTAGCTGTGAAAGTAAAGTCTGGTAGGGCTGTGTAAGACAGGCCTCATTCCTGCATCCCCACCCTCCTCTGTCAATATAGTGTAATCTCATCCTGCACCAGCCTCGTCATTCCAGTTCTGAGTTTCTCCTCAGACAGCATGGTGATATTATTTATATGAACAAGTCCACACTTGGCTTTCAGCTGTCAACATTTTTTATTTTAAGACTTCAGTGAGTCTTTATTAACACTAAGCACTTCAGGGTGAACTTTAAACAAGCATCAGGATTTAGGGGTTTTCAAAGACAGATTAATTTTATCTAATCTTGTATGAGATGTTTCTATTACAAGTTACTTATTTCAAAGACTCACACATTGCACGGCAATAATGCACACGACAGCATTCCAAGAGCTGTGTGCTGCAGTTTCCTAAATATCAAAGAACAAAATTTTGAATGTATATACATTCATGAAATTTACCAACAAAAATATTTGTGCCTAAGGCAGTAGGCTTTAAGATCTCACAAATGGGGCACAAATCAAGAGATGAAAGAGGCAAATAGTACATTGTTCCAGTTTCACTTGCAACAAAAATCTAACTACATCTTGCTTTGCAATGCACATCTCACATCCTGTAACACGTTAGACTTTCACTAGACACAGACCAAGCATTCTCTGAAATGACTTTGAAATGTCAGGAATATTTGTTTATTTGACAACTAGCATCAGCTTAGCTGCTTTTATTTGTGATGCAGGTCCTGGCCTGGATAGGCAGCAAGCATCTCCTGTAGCACTGAGGGCTTTCAGCTCCTATTGCCTCAGACAGGAGTTGAATTAAGGATTGAGCCTCTAGCCTACTCTCGAAGCACTCTCCTTCCAACAAATGGCAGCTGTCTTTTAACAAGCACTGGAGATATAACATCAGCACTGACAGAAAAAAAAAAAAAAAAAAGAGTAATACGAGAAAGTTGGTTGTTTTTTCTTTGTTTTCCCAGCAACATTCTGAAACACACATCAACTATTGTGAAAATTCATATAAACACATGCATTACTTCTGCAAAGGCAGGATACATTACATTTCACAATGGCTAAAAAGTTATCTCGAACAGCTGTATGTTCTAGGCTTATGTATGTGGTATTTCCTGACTGTAATCCTTCCTCTTTTCGCTCTAGACCACAAGAAGTTTCATGAAACAGAAGCTGCAAGACACACTGCGTTCTGAGATCACATTTACTTCCCTGTTCTACTCACCCTTCTTCCCCAACAAACGTGACATAGAGTTTATTTCTCTGCAGGTCTTTTCGTGAGTAGCCCATGATCTGGTTAAAGGCATCTTCTAGCAAGTGGTCTCTCCTGATGATTAATCTGAAGCGCAAAATAATTTTGAAACAGCAATTGTGAACATGAACAACAGTTGGAAACATCTATTTACGCTGCAAGGTAACAGGGTGTCTTCATAAACATACATGTTTCTGCTGGATAATTTGATCCAGATTAGGCAGCTTCCGTCTGTTGGTCTATCTCCCTCAAGGATCTACTTTAGATTTAAAAAAACCAGAGGAGTGTAGTTTTATTTTTTCTACCCTGGTTCTTCCTTAAATTAAAGGCTTCAATGGGAAAGGTCCTGAAGGGGGCATTTTCATTAAGTTTAAAATCCTTTTGTAAGGCTAGGCCTCTAAATCAGTCTTACTGTAAACAACAATCTAAGCTTTTATGTAAAAATCAATCTCTTAACAAGGAAAAAGATAAAACCGTGGGAAAGTCACCAAACGGTAAGTCCAGAATCACACATCCCTACATTATCCCCAGTGTAAGTGTGACGGGACAAAAAGTCTAGAAGCAATGGCAATTGTTTGTCCAAAACCAGACTGAAGCATCCCATGTGAAAACATAATGTACCTTCTAAAAGAAAAATTGTGAAAGTGAGGAAGTGTCATAAAGATCTAAAATAAGAGGTGAAAGAATCCTCCTTACTTAAACATTTTATCTTCTGCCAAAAAACTATGTTTAATTAGTTTCCTGAAACTTAGCTTGGTTTACATTCAAATATTGCCTTATGTGTGCATTTGATCAGTCAGTCAGGCTGAAGCTGGGAGCTGCTGCTGCTGTCTGCAGGGAGGCAGTTTACACCACCACACAGCCTCTTGCAAAGCCCTTGCTGGCCTTACTACCTGTGCAGAGATCAGTCAGTGATTGCACTGCGCTATCCTGCAGAGGACACTAGAAGTGGAGAGGCCAGCAACTGACAAAGTACATGGGCAACAAGGGGATCCAGGCAGTATGCAAGTTGTGCTGGGGTCCTGGTTTAAAAAAAAGGAGCTGGTCAGTGTAGGCCTGGGAAAGGAACTGGAGAAGACTTCTCTTCAAAAATCAAGCTGTTGTTCTGCTTAAAAATCCACAGTGTGATGGCAAATAGGTCAGGAAAAAAAGGTGCAAGAAATTTAATGGATCTTACAGGTAGCAAATGCTATCCTCTTCTACCAGCTATTTGCCCAAGCATTCATGACAAAACTTTCATATGTTAAACTTTAATTGTTTATGATTTCATTACATTATAGGCAGACAATGTCCAATCCTGCCTCTTAAGATTGTCTAAACAATACCATTTTAATCCCATTTCAGTTGTGGAAAACTTTTAGCAAGGTCATGTAAATGAAGTCTGAGCTCTGCACAAATTCCTGCAAAATATGCGAAGTGGCTGTCTGGGAGAAATAAAAAAAGACCCAAACAAAAAACCTACCTCCCTATTCTAATAGAAGAAATGGTTAAAAAAAGTTCTAGTGCCTCATGGCTTCTATGAGAGTATCATACTATGAGAGTTTGATAGCTGGCACAAGACTTGGTAATTTACAAAATTATGAAAGTATCTTATGATGATGATCCTTAAAATACCAGTATGTAATCACACAATTATCAAATAAATGAAGGAGGACCTCACTTAAAGCACTGTAGCATTCAGAGTGCTGAAGTAAAAATATTAGCAGTTTTTTAAGGCAATCCTTAAAATAAAATGTTATTAAATTCTATGAGTCCTCTTTACTGAAGAGGACCGTGATATTGATACAGGCAATGATATACAGAAGGTAAGCCTATCTAGTTTTTTCAATGGAAAAAGGCATGAGAAAAATATAACTGTTTATATCACAGCAATTGCTATAATGGAAGAATTCAGATGCCTCCTTTTCTGCATGCCTCTTCCCAAAGCCCTTTTTGGCACTGTATTGGCAATATCGTTTGTATGAAAATACAGTTGGAGGAAACATAGAAAAGAAGTGCTCAGAACTTGCTGTATCCTCTGCTATGAATCACATGCTGGCACTAAGTCTTTTATGACAGGCTTTATATTTCCAGAAGTGCAAGGGTAACCATAACATCTGCATTCCTTCTAATGGGAAGAAGCTTGTAGACATGCAAGGCAAGGCAAGCTGCCTGAGAAACAAATCCAGTTTCATGAGATTCTTCAACATACTTCAATTTCCCTGGGCCTTGTCCATATCCTTTAGTCTCCAACTTCCTGTAAAAGTTCCTCAGCTTGGCTTCAAAATCTCTTTTGTAAGGAGCTGGAGCTCGGGCATTGGCACGCTGAGTACCTGCAGGAAGCAATAAGCAAAGAATGAGCTGTAGTGACATGAACTGATTAATGTCCCATCCTCTACTGAAAAGATTCCTTAATAGCAAAAGGCATGGTAGGTGTTTGGTTTAATCACCTTTAAAAGAGTAAAAGTTGCACATCTTCAAATCTGCTCTGCACCCAAGACTTTTTGGTTGCTCATTTCCAATAGTATCATCTCTCTAAAGTAAGTCTTAAAAGAGTAAATCCAGGCCAGTGCAAAAGATGGATTAAAAAATCCAGCACAATCAACTGGAAAGACTTAACTCCCAGTGGTCAACTACACTTTACGTCTAACCTTTAAAATAGCTCACGCAATAAATGTTCTGCTCTGTTCTGGTTTTAATATTACCAGAAGAAACAAGAACTCAGAAATGAAGCATAAACAGACTGTACTCTGCTGTTCCCCTGTTGAATACATCAAGTTGAAGAAGGAAAACTTTTGGAAATTCCCTAGTAGAAGTTTTTCCTTGGGGAAGTACAAGGAAGAAAAATATTAGAAGAATGAAAAGACTAACAAATTTAAGTTCGTGGAACTTTTCACATGTGACTGCAGGAACATATATGATGGTCATCTAAGTGAATTTATTTTTGAAAAACTGATTTTGAGGGTCAGTTTCTTAAAAGCAGGGAGAGATGAGATCTGCATGCCAAAGAAATGGCATACCCCCACATCTGTATGTACAAGTCTAGTTATATAGAAATTAGGTGTTTAGTCTGATCTATTCTGAATATCACAACCATTAGAACTTCCATTTCCTCCCTGGATAAATTACTTCAACTGATTTGGTTGCAAGAATGTGTGCCAAAGAATCAGTTAATCTTAGCCCTTTTACATTCACCTTCTCACCCCTAGTTTTTATAACACTAAAATCCTCACCTGCATGGCTGTGTAGACATCCCCCACAAAGAAACCTCAGAGGATATTTGAAATTTCACATGCCCTACAGTATACATAGGTTGCCAACTACTTATCTGCAACCGGTGGTCATCTAACAGGCCCATAATGCACTGGAAATACAAATGAAGAGTTTAGAAGCACATATATGTAGAGTTCTGTCTTTTAAGTGACAATAAGTTCCTTATGTGAGTTTTCTTTTGGCTCCCTGTAGGAAACTAAGACAATACAGAAACATTTACTGCTACTATGGGTGAAGAGAACATAATGTTTCAGGTTATGAAAGAGAGAGAATGTGTATCCGTTCAGCCTGTGGGCAGAAACCAGGGGAAAAGGGAGCAGCCTGCTTAGCCACAAAGCATACGGGTCTGACAGAAAAGGCGACGAGCATGTCCTGTGGAAGTGGCTGCTGGAAGAAGATGCAGAGTCAGATTCTCTGCAGAGATCAGAGAGAGAACAAGCACGATCGGTATTAACACTGAATTCCATTTACAGGTCTTTAAAAGACCTGTCTGACCAGAAAGACACTTGTCACTTGTTCTAGGCTTAGAGTGGTGTGTGGGAGGGATAGAAAGTGTCAGGGAATCCTCAGAGCTCTAACGGGAACATGCAGGACCCCTCTGAAAAAAACAAATCATGGTCATTGATTAATCTATAGTGGTTGTCCTCTTTTACTGAGAGCACCAAGGGCTTCTAATTGTACACTCAGCTGAATTCTCTAGAACACTTACAGAAACGTGAAACTGTCAGCAGCCTTTTAATTATTGGCCTTTGCCCCTACTTTATTTTGCTTTGGGTCAAAGTAGGTATAAACATGTAGTCCCCCAAAAAACCACAACAAAAGCATACTTTAATCTTAATCTCTGAAGGAAGGTTTTGCTGAGAGAGATCGCAGAACATAAATCTGGTAACACATTACTTCATGGTTCAGAAATCAGTAGTATATTATTCTGTCAGCACATGACAAGTCCTCATTGCAAATCAGATGCATATGCCAAGAAATTCCTGGGCAATTATGGTGATTACTTCCGCCTTTGGAACAAAAGATGTTAATGGAAGAGCTAAAAACCCAGTGATGTGATAATCATATTTGATTTTTCAAAGAGGTTATATTCTAAAGCAGATATAAAGAGTAGCTTCATGACTGTTCATCTTTGCCAAAAGAGAAAGTACAACCAATTCTGACTGATCTGAACAATGAGTCCTTAACATGCAACCTCATGCAGTGCAGCACAGCCAGTTTAGCTGATGAAAAAACACAGAGCCTCCATAGAAATGATGGGCTATTTACAATTTCTCATCAAAAAAGTCATTTGTAGACCAACACAAACATGCATACTTGCAGACTGACAGGGAGATTCAACGGTCTCTCTATTTTTCTACGAAATAGAATAGAGATTACAATTTTAAGCAGAATGGGACTAAAACCATCACTGTTCATCCTTTACTCTGTGCTGGTGCTTTGAAGAATAGATGAGAATATCACATGCTAAAGATTGAATGTGTCTTGAAATAACTTTGTTGGAGTGAAGCCCTGCCCAGCATGCTTTGGTGTATGTACTAGTAATGACGAAATTATAACTCTGAAAGCCAAAACTGTTTTTACTCATAAAAGACTGCCAGATTTGCAGTTGGAATAAAGATGCATACATGCAGATTTCATTCTTTTCAACAAAGGGAAACAGTTATATCTAAACCATATATGTATCAAAAATATCAATACGTGTGAATATTATATTTTGCTGCTTTGCAGAATATCTTCACATAGTTTCTTCAAATAGGTCCTACAGAGGTCCTATGTCCAGCAGCAGGAAAGGTTACCATTTAGGACATGTTTATGAATGGTTTTAATCTAGTCTCTTGAAAAGGCAAAGCTTTTTATGATTGTGGACTGGGAAATGCCCATAAAAATCACAGTACTTTTTCTGATAAAATTTTCTTGTTGTCTGCAACTACCTAGAGTTGCTTACATCCCAAATGCTCTCTATTTATCTATACTTTTGTTCTCAAATTTGTAGAAATTGTCTTAAGCCACTTCCGATTTACTGTAGTGATTTTATTTTACTTACCTATCATCTTCTTGAGAAAACTAAGAATAGAGATATCTATAAACTTCAAATTTGTGTACTTAGCCTTCAGAGGTCAAATGGAACTTCTCATATTTGAAATAATTTAGTTCTGATCCGCAACTCAGTTAATATGTGAAACATCAGTTTCATTCCATTCTGACATGTATTTCCAGACAGTTGTAATATGCTATCTTTTGAACTCATGTGAAGAGACAACAACCTAGCTTTACATAAAATTGTCTCTTGTTGCCCCGCAGTCCCATTAACACTGGCATTTTAACATATGGTTATTAGATCTTGTATTTTTAATTCTCTAGGCATCAGGATCCTGGCATGAGGAGTCCCTTAGTTGTTTCACAGCAGTGAAAAACAAGTTTGCGTGTTTTACAAGTCAGAACAAAATCACAGCCTCTGAAGTTGTAATACACCAATCCTTTCTATGAGCAAAACATTTTGTGAGTCCAATGAAAAGGCTGAAGTTTGACAGTCAAATGCAATCACACTCACTGATTTTGCTCAAAAATAGGATTAAATCTTTGTTGTTGCTGGAGCAACAGAACTTGGATCTTCAGAAAGGTGGAAAGTCATTACATGCAGCATAATGTAAACTAAATTATGGGACTAGCTCTACTGCAGTATCTTACAGATACCATCATAATGAAAGTACTGCAGTGATAAGCTCACTGACCACTCAGAAGGTGCTTCAGCTCATGTAACTTTACCCATCTAAAAGTTGGGAACCACAAAGGGGAATAGGTTATAGTTTCCCAATAATAGGTTCTTGGCTTTAGGCTGCCATGAATTTCAATTTGGAAAGCAAACAAAAAATTATAGTCCAACAATTTTTCTACTGTTTTTGTTCTCTGATTTCTGGGAAGGCAGCAGGAGTGTCCTACTGACTTTACTGATCTGGAACTGGTCCTTACCAAGTATGAGAAACTGTTTCATACAGCCCCTGCAAAAGCTGTGCCTGAGCAACTTACCTGGAGAGTTCTGAGGTGAAGACACTGGTGAGCCTCTTGGGGACTGGCAATAACTAGGATGAAGTAAGGCATGTGGTGGCACATACGACATTATCTCCTCCTCAAACAAGCTGGTAAAAAGAGGCAATTAAGAAATAACACGTTTATTTGAATGAATGTCATTTTTCACTTTCTAGGAATAAATCTCTAGTTACTAACCTGCTTTCTTTGGTAGTCACTTGCCTGTTTCCACTATGCACGCTTAGAGTGCTACAAAATATTTTATTGCCATTCCCTCAATCAGATTTTGAAAGTACTAGAAAGCGGTAATTACTACTTTCATGGGACATCGCTACACATAATGTATTTGTTTTCAAGGTTAAAATACAGTTAATCAGTCTTTAAAATTTGCACCCTTTCCCCTTCTCCCCTGCCTTTTTTTTTTTTTTTAAAAAAAAACTTGTGTTCTTACTACTATGGGGTCAGTAACCTTAGTCACACTTTCCTGGAAAAAGATCTGCAATACTGCACAAAGATCAGGAACAGAGACAAACATACTAAGCCTCCAGGATTAAGAATCACATCTGAACTTGTTGAGTGTATTGAATAGTAAGCTTGCTGGCATTAGTTACTTCTTTATTTTACCTTTAATGCTAACAATGTTGCTGAAACAAGTATCACATCTACTCTGTTCAGGTTGAGTTACTTCATGCCCCATCTATTATTGCTACACAACTTTTAAGAGAAAAACAATAAACATTTTGCAGCCCAGTCACTTCATCTGTGTACACAGAGTCTGTATATATATTAAAATTTCAGTCTTTTCCCAAAATTAACAAAAGCAAATCAAAAAGAGACAGAATGTCTAATATTACAATGAATCTGATATCAAAGCCTATGTTGGACATTAAACACAACACAGATAAGAATAAACTGTTGAGACA
The DNA here is from genome assembly GCF_000690535.1 of Cariama cristata. Classification (NCBI taxonomy): domain Eukaryota; kingdom Metazoa; phylum Chordata; class Aves; order Cariamiformes; family Cariamidae; genus Cariama; species Cariama cristata. Next base: position 37,548 of record NW_009612535.1, read on the forward strand.
ATATGTAAAAATTATTTCCAAAAATTGAGCTACAGAAAGAATCACAAGCCAATCTTTTACTATAGAGCTCAACCAATGAAAGCAATGTTCAAATAAAAGATGTTTCTTACTAAGTTTGTTCATGGGACAAATATCTAGAAACAATTTTTGCATGAAGTGTTTTTTTTTTGGAATGGGTATTTTCTGGCAGTTCTTTTTACATTCATGACCATGCGTTGTTTTCCTCCAAGTTATATTTTGATGCTGAAAATGTGATAAAATATAAACCACTATTTTAATCTTCGATTAAGTTAAGAGTTAAAATGATGATATGTGCTGTATACCAAACAACGTGTTTAGCAGAAGAAACTGAAATATTTTCTTCTTAACATCTGAAGCTTAATATAATGCCATTTTTACAGTGTTTTTAAAAATGTGATGCATTGTACCTCCTTCAGTCCCTAGACACATAGGGGTCAGTTTGTTTATTTTCAGTTAGCTGCAACTTAGTATTTACTGAAGCATGTAAAAAAATGTACAGTGTTCCCAAGCAATAAAAATATCAAAAACTGTGACTCCACCCAGTTATTTACTACATCTCAGAGTGCTTTACAAGACAATTATATCACACCCCCCAAACTGAAGAAACAAGAGGCACAGAAATGGGTATAGTCTTCCCCAAGGTCATCCAACCACCCAAGCTAGATACAGAACCCAGGTGTCCTGAGCACCAGGATTGAGTCATCATCATCAAAGTGCAGTTTTGTCAGGGTTTCATAGACAAGGGTCATGATGACACCATGCTAGAAGATACTGTTAAAAGTAAAAATCCACCAAGTCTAAACAATGGTAAGAAAAGAAATTTCATCATCTCAGTATACGACTATTTTAACTTAGATCACCTTCGATTTTACACCAGTATTTACTCACAATAAGCTCACAATAACTCAGTCCAGTCTTGAGGTTTAACATCCAACATTTTAAGAAACTAATGGATGCATAGATAACATTTTATCAATAATATATCCTTGGGGCAATGGTGCTATTAGATTATTAATAAAATGGGAAGAAAATCCCCTAGCAATGCTTTTCAGTTAGATTTTGGGGAGGGGGGGGAAGTAGAGAAATAAAATCTGAAGAATATGATAAAGTTATTCTAGGAAGGCACTGGCTAGTACTCTTCTCTTTAAAATTAGTTATACTGATTATTGCTTTTCTACAAAAGAAAGACTGCAATCAAAATTTTGAATTTGCTTTGTTTCCACTATAAGAATTATTTGCAGTCTTTGCTGTTAACAGAACACCAGAGGGAACAAAAGCCAGTCAAAGAGCAATGATAAAATCATTCATGTAATCTTTACTTAAAAAACAAATAGCTGAAGCTAGATTTTTCTGTGTAAAACCTGTCTCATCTTCATGCATTATATATCAAAACAAACAAAAGTTTTTTTAAGAAACAATATTAGCATTTTAAAAAAGCTTCAGCTTGGCTTTACAGTGAGATTTTTTGTAGCTGTAATTAATTCAGAGATTTAGGGACCAGAAAGGATTATCATTATGCAACCTGACCTCAAAATACTATTAATGCCAATGCTATTTCACTAGATTCAATTTTAAATGTACTCCTGAATTTCCTGATGTGCTTTTAAAATGGATGAGAATACAACATCAAGATAGAAGGGTTTAATTCTAGCAAAAAATCTGCCTGATTTTTTGAGTTAATTGCTTAAATGAAAAATATTAAAGAAGCAGCTTTGCATTTCTTAAGCTCTGTAACAGTATTTCCTTTATTAAAGGGGACAATGCTTGACAGTATAGTGAAGAGGCAGCAAGACATTAAGTAATAAAAACACATCTCAAGTATGAACATTCACAGATACGGACTTCCCAAACCACAGAACTAAACAGATGCATTATTCTTAAAGCAGCAGAAGGCAAATCCTTGCAAAGAGGTCTAAACTGTACCACCTATCTAAATGTCAGAGTTGGATGTAACAGGACAATAAAAGGTGGTCTGGGCAAACCTATATAAATCATGAGAACAGTGCTCTTGCACTTGCATTTCCTCAGACAGAATATCACATTCCATCACTCCTATGAAAAAATGTGACCTCCAACTACCATCTAGAAACTGAACATGATGAAAATAAAAAAATTTGACTCTTGAGTTGTAGCTCTCCCAGCTGCAAGTCCAATTACTGAAGGGGAAATGATTAGGTTATTAAATAAGCACACACTACTCACTGAAAGGCTCCTCAGCAGCTGCCACAGCATATTCCATACATGCATCGAAAGCAGCAGTGCCTACCTGAGCAACATGACAAGGTCTGCATCACTGGATAAACGCACCAACCCAGGTGTTCCCTCTGTCCGGATGAACTGGATCTTCTCCCTGTGTAAGCAAAAGACGACTTCCAAAATATCTTTTGCAAATAAGGCACCAATGTACACCACAGCAACAAGGAAAAGTACAGGGTATATCATAAAAACCTCTAGGTTATGCTTCTGTGTTTCAGAAACAATTTTCTTTTTCCCAGCCACACCTTGTCCATGTGAGCAGCAAAATATTACAACCAAAAAGCTAATTTGTTCTGAGAAATGATGCCCGTGTTGCCCTCATCTCTTCAATGCTCAGGCTGCTTCAGGTAGTACAGCCATCCAAACAATAATAAAAAAAAAAAAATTAAAACAATCCTTCAAGTTCATGCTAGCTCTGTCCCTGAATTCAAAGTAGGAGGCTGAGTCCTGTGGGAGGACATTACTATTCTGAAAGTGAACTGTTTAAAGAGGTACTGTCTTTTTTGAACCTTTGTACAAATGCAAGCCATACACTAAAATGCACTCTTGTGATTTTAAAAGCGGGGGTTTTGAACCACACTGCATTTAAGAGATCTTCCAGAAAAACCCTTGTACTATTTCTCACCCTCTCTCTCACCCAATCACACATCCTTCCTCCCAGACCCAGTTTGGTCACTATTGTGAAATCTATGCATTCTAAACTCTGAGCACGGTAACACACAGACTTTAGGATCTACATTGAATATAATTCCTTGGCTGAATCCTGTTCTTCTTCTTTGTAGAGTTTTTTCTTGTATTCTAAACCAGAAGTACTTCCCTTTTATTTTCTCTCTATCAGTACAAGGTATATGATGGTACAGTAGAGATAAATTCTAATTTGGCTTTACTCTTCAGGAGGAAAAGAAAACAAAAAATAAACCTGTGTAGTAAATATTGCCCCAATTCCAAAGGAGAAAACCCCCAAACAAATAGAAAAGTAAAGAACTCCCCATCAGAACAGCAGCACTGGCTCAGCTCAGAGGTCTGTCTAGCCAACTGTCCTATTACCAACAGTGACAAGAAGGTCAAAAACGATCCATGCAATCGGCACTGTAACAAGGCTGCTAGTGGCTTGCACAGTTTAAGCTGCAATATGAACTTCTGGAACACATAATTTCATGCACAGCAGTTTCAACAAAAGGATCAAACCAAATTTCTTGCCATCTGTCTTTAAATTGACGGTGCATAAAGACCTTCTCAAATGCACATACATTTCCTGGTAACTTGCAGTGCATTTACAGCATATTCAAGGGTGAAGAAGGGGCACAGCCAGGCTGTGCCCAGAGCCCTCCAGTCCCTGCTTGCCAGGGTGGCAGTTGTGGCTGTAGCAGGAGTGTGTGATTCGCTGTTTCTCTATGAAGAGATGTACTGAAAGCCAAACACCTTCTTCATCAATGCTGTGGTTGCAGCCAGTCAAGACTGGACTTCAGCCTGGAAGCCCAGTAGTTCTACCAGCACAGCGCTGAGCCAAAGCCAACATGCACTGCCCACCTGGAAGTGCAGCCCTAGAATGCCCAGGGCAGGGATAGCTGGATGCTTCCAGAGCCTACTCAAATTTACATCAGCACCCAAATAGCAAGGTTTGAGGAAATAAATGGTGGATTACAAAATATATCTTAGCATTTAGTTGGCAGCATCATCAGGAACCAGAAGGACTTTTTCTGCGTTAACTAACATATGCAGCCCTCCAAATGAATGCAATCCATGACTTCTCAGGGTTACCCATGAGAGTTGTGATTTCAATGATAGTTTTTTAAATACATGCCTTTTACCTTCTGTTAAGATATAAATTATGTTTAATGTATAACAGGTGCCTTTGCCTGAAGCCTTCTATATTATTTAACAGTCTCTCAGTTTTATCTGTGGTGGCTTGCAATGAGATTTGATCCTGGCTACATGCTTAGTAATACTGTGATAAGTACAATGTTCTCACTCCACCATAAAACCTCTGAACAACAATTTCCTACCTGTAGTATACTTTCATTGTATATTTTAACAGACCCTCAACTTCTTATCACATCTCTTCATTCTTTTTAGGCATGAGAAATTATTTTAGACAGAAAATGTAAGAGATCTTCTCAAATGCTCTCTGCCCTCTTCCACTGGCCAAATACTGATTTTCCTCCTCACCTATGTAATAATTATAATAATAGTAATAATCATATTAAATATCATCATCATTCTACTTCAATTGCACTGGAGTCCTCAAAGAAATAGATTGCAGGCAGTTGTACTAATCACTACACTAAAAAGAAAAATGACACAAAGAATTCATAGTGTGGGATTTCGTTTAGGTCTTAATTCATCGAGTGTTATGGCAATGTCATTGGAGTTGCTTAGTCTCACAATGTGTTGAATAGAAATGGATTCCAGTAACTTGCTAAATCAGGGTCTTAAGAGACTAACTAGGAAAAATGGAACTGAGATCTTTACAACAATATAAGAAATGTTACTGAAGCATCACCTCTAGAAGAATATAGGAGAGGTATAACAGAAGATAATTTACCTTAATCAAATATACTAACTTCAAAGACTTAAGGCTAGAATGGAACCATTCGGCTTAACAGAATGGCTTCTCTGGCCAATCCTACTTAATGTAAAATAAAACCATGTTCATTAAAATCCTGCTAAAGCAGGTAAGTTAGACGTATATCTTCAAGTCTATTTACACAGTAAGCATACAGAAGGATATATAGTCTCAAGTAAATGAGGAGTTACAGAAACCAGTATCTTTTATCCTTTGATCTTCCATTTTTAATCTGAAAAACATCTTTTCTCAAGAAGGGCTCAGCTTGTGGCAAATTATGATTCTGTAATCAGGAAGCAAGGTTCTACAAGAAGCAGAATCTGATAACACCAACAAGTCTTTTGAACAGTCTGAACTCTAAATTATCAAAAAAACATAACACATGTGAAGAAAATGACACTCTGATTGCTATCAGGGTAAAGGAAGCCAAGCATCCTGGGGAAAGGAAAAAGGAACAATAAAACTACTAATAATCAGAAATTGTTTGTACACTATTTCCCAACAGATTAGTTTGCTCACATTTCAAACCAAGCCTGCGACAAACTTGCCTGTAGTGATATGGGTGCAACTTAGGAATTGTTTTGACAGGCTGAGATCTGTAGATTTTTATTTTCCTCTTTTTCTCTGTATTTTCTAGAGAACATATATTCTGCTAGTATGTCATTTCAGGTTGGTCAGCCAGGATTTAGAGGGTCAAACAAATCTTTAACATAGAAACCTCATCACAAAACTTGTTAGAACGTGATGCTTCGGGAAACTGAAAAACAGGGCAGTTTTTTGAATTTCGGGAACTTGTATGACATTGAGGAAAAGGATCAATAAGTAGCACTATGAGAATGGAACAAAAATCAAAGTCAGTGCTGGCTGCTATGCCAGCCAGTGTGGATAGGCATCTGGAACACAGAGCAGTGCATTGGCAGCTCTCTGCACAGGACAGACTGCAACCATCAAACCAGCATTTTTAAGTTTATTGTCCAAGGAAGAATAGATACAGTCATTTCAGTCCTAGTCACTAATATCCAAGTTGTTAGTTATTCCATCTTTTACACACAAGTACATGAACTAAAACGTCTTTGTGCGGGACACACTTTAAGGGGGATCTTGCCACTTTCTGAATTTCAGTTTTTATCGTTCCTAGTCTAAGCATACAAGGGAGTTATAACAACCATACAACAATCAAAGATCGTCCTTCGTCAGATCTCATTGGATTGTGCAAAAACCTGTAGATACCTTTTTTGTAAATTTTGGAGAAAAACTAAAAATTCTGATTGATATAAGATTACCTCCAAGGTCATTACGACAGGATAGCCTTTCTGTAAATGCACACTAAAAAGAGAAGATAAGGACAAAACCAAATGCCATTGTGTCTCACACTCCCAGCGGTACGCATACTCAAATGAATGGGCACATTTGCCGTGCCAGCCAGCTGTCTTGGCACATTTTGAAGACATCAGGAAATCTCTTATGCCAGTTGTTCCAAACATTTTGTTGCAGGTGCCTTTATGTGGCAATAATGCATTACCTCTGTTCTCTTAAACCTTATTTGAGGGAGTTACATAGAAATACAATGAAGAACTATTTCCCACAGCTTTATGAGTATGTTTGAATAGGCCAAAAGTCTACAGTCTGTTACATGTCGCTGTTAATTTTAATGAAAGAAACTAATTCTAGTTAGCATTTTGTATTGAAATAGGAATAGCAAACTCCACTAATTTTATTACCTGAGTGAGTGATTCCTGGTAAGATCTGGTTGACGCTCTTGCAGAATTTCAAAGATATTGGGCTGCCGCAAAAATGCAACAATCTTGTCATTGTAAGCTGGAAACATCAACAAAAGTATCATGCTGAAACAAGGAGATACTAAAAGACAGGACTGCATTCCTTCTGAGTTTCGAACAATAATGACAGCAGATGTCATCTTCACAGTTTTAAGTTTAGCAGTATTGTGTTAGTACTTTTTCATGTAAAGCTACCAATTCTACTGTCATTTACGGAACAAGCTTCTTGATTACAAACCAAATCTCATTGTGAAATGTCCTTCCCACTGTTAAGAGCTCTAATTCTGTTAGCAATTTCTATTACATTTTATCACTTGCACTCTTAGCTAAGGTCAAACTAGAATATTCATTGCTGGAATAAAATTGCAGGGATCTTGGTTTTCACTGCACTGAAATCCATTCTCAAACATTAAACAGTCATTGGAAACACCCATATCAAATCCTCACTAATTGCTGAGCCTGCAGTGTATACACACCATGTCCATTGCAAGGGGAAGGACTTAAATTAGCAGAGATTTTCAAGTAACATGCCACAATACAAAGAGCCAGTTATAGTCAATCGGATTAATTTATCTTGATTTAGCACAATGTGACAGCTGTTACATTCAATAAGCTAAATTCTGTTCTCAGTGGCACAGAAGTCAGTAACTTCGTGTGTATGTAACTGAGAACAGAAGTTAAGCTAATGACTAATTCCAAGCTGATTAACGCTTTCTGGAATCCTGCCAAAATGGATGCTCTGAAGTTGTACAAAAATCACTGGGAACACATGGAGTCGAATTAGGACACAACTTGGCTCACTGGCTTCAACTCTTCCTGTCACCACGTAGGGTAAGTGAGCTAGGAAGGCAGAAGTTTTCCATCGGTTATTTGGTCCTCCGCAGACACTTTTCAGTATTATTCCTGCAGGTTGCAATTGAACAATTGGGAAATGCTGATGGATAGAAGTAATCATAACAAATGGTAACTTCCATGCACCCCAACCAAATCAAAAACCCAGCAATGCACACTGACATGACACACTCAGTCATGGAGAACTTTTCTGAAAAGAGACCGTATGCTGACATACCCACTGGAACTACGTCCTGGTACTGAGCTCTGCTGACTGTATTAAATGTGCTAGATGGTCTTGGCAAAACTGGTGGTCCTGAATGACGGGAGTCCTCTCCGACCTGAAAATGTGCACATAACTACAATGAGTGTCTCCATGCCAGCATATGTACTCGGGTACATAAAAGTGAGAACTCATATGGCTTAAAACTAAGCATGTATGTAAATACTTTGCTTAATCACTATCCCCAGTAACCACTGCAGCACGAATCAGTTGTGTTGTACAACAGATACTAGTAAAACATTATTTAGTATACTGCGCCTACTAATATGAAGAATCAAAACTGATTGAAAGTTTATTGCTATTTTTAAGTAATAGTCCCATTCTGAAAGGGGACTCAAACATTCAATCTGGGATTCCTTCAGAGGGTCTTCTGTACTTCACAGACATCTTTATCCATATCAAAAGTTCTGAAAAAAATCCAATTCTGCTCCTTCATTAGCACCTCTATTACCTCTGTGCATGAATGGAGTTTCCCTAAATTTGAACTGGAAACAAGTTCATGGCTCAAGCTGGAGAGTAAAGAAGTGAGTTCACATTCAGGCAAGGCAAACGAGTGCAAAACTGGTAAAAATATGTTTCCTACAATCATTCAGTAAAACTGTTCTGATTTTTTTTGTGTTCACCTTCTGGGATTAAACAATGTAGCATATGAACATTTTTTAGGGTAGAACCACAATGTAAAGTTGTTCCTGGTAGCATTTGTGATGTCAGGGTAACTCTGCAGTTTTCTGTATGCTGAGGCTTCAGTCGTTTCTACAGTGTCAGTACTTTGTATTTTATATAGATACAACTTTTTGTTCAATCTCCTTTTCATCCTGTTGAACCTTTATGTTTACTTCTCAGTTCCTGTGCCTACATGTAATGGTTAGTATTTGAACTACACTTCCAAGCTTCAAAGATCTCTAAAACATCTAACTGCAAAAGATCAAATAATTATAAATGTAGTTTTTAAATCCAGTCTCTGAAATCATACAGAAACAAAAGTCCTGAGATATCTCTCAAGATCTGTGTGTTCTGTGATAATACTCTCTCAGAAAAATGAAAAATTATTTCCTGTAGGCACTGAGGTGGAAAAGGAATGCCATTATTATTAGCTCCAGCTTCATGCTGCAGTTCAGCTTCAGCTAAAAAGACATTCCTTACACTGGTTAATGTTTGCTTTAGAGCATCTCCCTGCAAAAACTGGGTCAGTGCCTTCAAAACATCAAAGTTCGTGGCAAGGCAAATCCAAAGAAAGTATTTAAAGAATTTTTTTCATTAAGTATTCATCTTTTGCAAAAATGTACAGTTCCTTGATGCAATGGTTTAAAAACAGGAAAAATAGCTGCAAATGTGCAATACTTAAGTCATAAACGCAGAAGAAAAAGTGGTGTTCAGATTCATACACACACAAATAAACATCATTACATCATTAATCCCAGAATGAGAATACTGTATTGAATTGATATGTTTAAGATTCCTGTTGGAATTATACTTCAATTTACAATTGTAACAATATCGAGGAAATACTTCTAAATTACCTGTAGAAACATGGTTTAAGGAATTTCATGTATCTAGACAGAGTGGGAAATTTAGACAGGTAATCAGCACTGTGTATATGCAATATATATGATGACTTCCTGTAGGATAAACTACACTTATTTTGCAGTATTGACAACTTCAGCAGCACAGTTGACATGAATTTCTGTTCTAAGTGGAGAGCTTCTGAACGCTGCTTAAAGAAAGATACTTTCAGTGGATATTTGGTGAAGTTAAGAAAAAAAATTTATTTCTCCTCTGTTATAAATCAATCCCAACAGAAATATTTGCTTTACCCTATGGAAGCTCTAAATAGCTATATGAAGACACTTCTAGCTTCCTTGCCTGCTGGAAGACATCATTGGCTACATTGCACCACCAAGTTGACGTAAAATGCTATTTAAAACCATTTGTAAAATATACCTTACACTGGGCTGGGGGGTGGAAAGTATCGTGGGTGACTAAGCCATGTTCACACAGGATATGACAAGATATGCAGCCAGTGGTACGGCACTCACTTGCTGCAGCTCAGCGGAAGCCCTGTTAGAGAAGTGGCAGAGAAGATTCATGCCTGCTCTGAAACAGACCTCTGGCAGAACTTCATCTACCACAAGACTGAGCTATAAAAAGGATAAATCAGAGCATTTCTCTCACCATTCTAAATTGTATTATCTTTAATTTCTGGCATGGAATAGTCCTCTCCTTGAAAAGAGAACTTACAGCCTACAGTATGGAGGATAAATAAAGTACAGCTGAAATCTAAGTCATTGTACATACACTTGCTCACAAGTAAAAAGAAGTTACAATAACAATATGGAGACTGCTGTTGAAAATGGTGCAACAATGACATATCAACAAAATACTGTTTTCCGTGTATTTCTGTTTAGAAAGTAGAGATGAAAAACATATGCAAATGCATGTAAGAGTCTGATAAGCCTATATGCAGTAAGACTTTTTTATACTTATTCAGAAAGTTGCACATCTAGACGTATATACACACATGCACCATTCCACCCCCCCAAAACCCCCCCTTATTTGCAGAGTTCTATCAACATACTTGGCAAACACCATGCTAGACAACAATACGTATTTTGACAGCGAAAGACAGGATACAGATACTGGTAATCTGTAATCAGATGCCCTCCTGTGGTTAAGTGTGGTTACTGCGAACTAAACGTAAGAGAAACTCACATCTGATATTTTTCCTCTGAAATCATACATTTCAAAAGCAACAATAGCTAGCAAATGAAATTGTAATTCTTCATGGATAAGTACCATATGCTTACAGAAGAATCATGTTCCTCACAACATGGAATTGTGAATGAAATGACGTGAAAGAGGTTGATCCTAAAAACCCAGTGGTTCCCAAAGAGAAGGGGCAGATCCAACTCACCTCACCAGCGCTGTGGCTGCGTTGTCTGGGTAAGTGCTGCCGATGGACTAATGCACTAGTGGGCCTGCTACTCTGCAAGGGAAGCCGGGGGTCAATGAACGTGGTAGTGCGGGAATTGTGGTCAACAAAGAAAGGCTAGAGAAGGAGAAAGAAGAAAGAATTTATAGCCAATACTTTTTTAAAATATGTCCAAGGTTAATGTCAATTCAGAATCTAGTTTTCATTTGCTGATGTGACGCTTTGGAAAATCTTCCTCACATTACTGTGGCTTGCGTTTCCCTTCAGCAGAAGAGGGATAACAGTTTTCCATCTCACTGAAGGGATGAATTCTTTAATGCCTTACTTCATTCATGTCTGTAAAGCCCTTGAAATTCTCATCTGACAAGCATCAGAAGTAGGAAACTTTATCATAATTGTCAAGAAGAGAAGACTTAGATGTTTAATAGAAGTAATCCTGGTGTATTCTGCCTTTCATTTCCTTATAAGCATCTAAAAAAATATCATTAAGTGGCAAAACTGTTCCCTTATTTATCATGTAATTATGAACACAATTAGGCATATATATGTGTCAAGTGTATGATTGCATCTGGCGATGAACTATGATTACAAGCCAACAGGCATTTTTGCCATCCTCCTGATATAACTATTCTAAGTTCACTAACCTTCTAAAAAACAACAACAAAAAAAACCCCAACCCAAAACAAAACAAAAAACCCCACAACCAAACAACAACAACAAAAAACAAAACCAAACCAAACCAAAACAACAAAAAGAAAGGCCGATCAGGGACACCAAAGATGATGGCAACAAAAACATTTAAACTAGGCAACCGGTGAGAACTACCACATACTTGCTGAAAGCAAGGTCACAGGAGCATGTAGCCTGGAAAATGAAAACCTCCTACATTTCTGTCCAATTTGAACCAAAAAGGTTTCTGAGCCCTGAAATTTAAACTTTTTCTAAGCCCTGGAATTTAAAGTTTTTCCAAGCCCTGAAATTTAAACTTTTCACAGTGTTAGTGTTGCACTTGGAAATCAGCACTGTTCTATTTCAACACACTTCACTTTTTTCAGTCACAATGCTGGCAACATGTGGAAGTGGCAAAAAAAGATCCTGGTTTTGAGCAGGAGAGTTACAGGAAAGTGACATCTGGTTTGAGGAATCAAAGAATCTGGACCAGCAGAGAGGTGGTCAGGAGCTGCGGGAGCCATTTCTCTGTTTGGATACCAGTGAGGTACTTCGACCACAGTTTCATAAATAATTCAGTCCTGCAGCATCAGCAAAAGAAACATTATCATCTTCCCCCATCCTGACCACTTGTTTCATCCCTTGTGTGCTCTTCCTGCCTTGTGTTGGCACAAGTGTTTGTGTAGCCACGCAGTGAACCCAGCTGGGGAGCTGGCCCAGGCTCTTTTCGTCCCTCTCCCTGCTGGTTCCTCTAACCTCGATCAGCCCACCAGCGACGAGAGGAGAGCAGAACTGGCTCTTTTGGCAGCGACGCCAGTTTACAGTATTCATGAAATCATTGTTTCAGACTGCTTGGTAGAGCCAGACCAGAGAAAATGCAATTCTTCTTACTGCTATGAAGGTAGGCAGACAAGGCGGTGTGTCATACTATACAGCAATTAAATACTATTGGATTGTCATGGGAGAAAATGTTCATACTTCCATTTCCGAAGGAAGGACAAGCATATGGACGGACACCAAAGCTGCGAAACCTTAGTAATGCTCCAGAAGAGGGCAGCAAGCCTCCTACACACAGCCATCACCTATACCTGTAACCTCTGCCTACAAGCAAGGAATCACATTACCTGACCAGTAAGGAAGAACTCGGTTTTGATCATCTGACATAGTTACAGATAGGCAAGTGAAACTGATGGTTCCACAGTTCAAAACCTATAAAGTGTATTCAACAAATGCAATTTTAATTGCAATGTTTGAGCCTGATGCAGGACTTGTTCACCTTGACAAATAATGTGCAAGTTTACAGATCAGAGAATATGAAACCAGTGGGAAAGCAGAATAAAAGCTATTCTGAAATTTCAGGTTCAGCCTGGAAAATGACTGGAAGAGGCTGCTGGAACATATCCAGGCTTTCTGAAAATTTTGTTCCTGATTGATAGGTTTATTTCACTTATTAGCAAGTGGTTGGTATAGGTTTTTTTTTAATGGCCCTCTATCTACTATTTTATCTAGTCTGGTCTATGTGTATTTATAAGATGTGAAGCACTTTAATCAAAACAAAGGTTGATTTCATTAAGTCAACATTATACTGGAAAATCATTTAGAAATAAAAAGGTACTGATTTAATATAGGAGAAAGTACTACCTAGAGTTGCGCTACACAGTTCTTCGAGTTAATGCAGCAACCTAATATTGCATGTAGTGTTCTTTAGCATCATATTTAAATAAACAATTCAGTTTAAACGTTAAGTTAAAGACAATCATGTCTTATTAAGTATGAATACTTGCAGGCTAGCTAGTAGGAGCTTACTTTAAAGTAAAGCATAAATTACTACATGAAGTTTCGGTGAAGATAATCATTGGAGCTTCAAGGCTTTGGGCTAATCTGGACATTGGCACACAGCTCAAAATACAGTGTGGCTCACAGTCGCCTCTCAAAAAAACTCCTCTCGTAACTCCTGTCTAGCTATAATCCATAAATCTGTGCTTGAAAAGACTGACATTAAGATGGGTAGTGCCAAAACTACATTTAGCCCATTAATCACAAATAGTTGCCCAAGTTATCTTTCCAATTAAAAGTCTATGAAGCTTGCTAAAATACCTTTTCTTCCTATTGAGGACATTAGTAACCAATTACAATGGATTCTTCCATTGTAGAAAGAAAAAACCAAAAATGTCCTACAATAACTTATTATGTATTTGCACATCTTGCAGAGATCCAATTAAAAAGTATACACATTTGCATCTGGCTTTAAAATATGAACATGTGCTTACACATATTGCACAAATGCACTGAGGTGCTTATCTATATAATACATGTGTGTATGCACATGTATGCAGCAATGCAGAATTTCAAAGTTGTGAGACTGAGTTCAGCTCAGGGACGTACCCAGCCTATATGATGCTTTCTGCTACCACCTTTTCCAATGGTCTTCTGCCTCCCTGTGGTCAGTGACTGACGAAGGCTCATCTGTAATGCCAATCAGAAATTACATCCTAGTTACGCCAGATCTTTTAGGGAGAACTGCATGCCAAACAGATTTTATCTTCTGTAGCGAATACATGGAGGAGTCAGAGGAGTGGACAACTGGGCTTTGCTGTGCAGCTTTGAAGGGAGTTCAGAAGTAGGCAGTCCCCAGCTGACCTTGGAAGACAGCCTGCAATGAGGACAAGCAACCAGGACCACACTGACATCGGGGAGTGAAAACTCTACTACTCAGCACTGCATAAGGGTCAGAACTATCACTGTGCCTTGTGAGCAAAAGCATGAAGCTTCTTACTATGATACACTTGGAAAAATAAAGAAAAACCTCATCTCAGCATGGAAGAGTAGCCAGGGAAAGAAAGTATAATTATATACTGTGGCATGGTTAATTTCTACTTGCTTCTCTTTAGCTTTATGCTTTAACAAAGGCAGGTCCGGTTTCAGTTTGGTCTCATCAAGCACTGTCTCACCATGTACTGGCCATCATCTCTCTGGAGTGCTAAATAGGCTTTTCTACTGGCCACAAGCACTACTTGTGACAAAGGCAATTCAACATAATGAAAATGAACAATACTCAGCCTAATTCAAAGTGAAGAAATCCCAGTGGGGATTTACTCAGTGTTTCCTCTTGTTGATTAATGTTGTGGTAGCATCACTGTTACCAAATACCACACCAGAAATCCAAAGGTCTAATTCTTTTTATGGAGTGCCTATTAAAGTCAATTGAAAATTGCTGTATTCTTCAAGAGGAAAACCAGCCTCTGAAGAACTGAACAGAAAAAGAATGACTTAAAACAGAAAAGAGTGAGGGAGACAAAGAACAAGGTTAGTACAATTGCACATTCCTAATTGCATTTCTAATGAAAAAACCACAGTGCTTGCCAGAGTTAATAAACCCAAGAAGAAAAAACCCTCAAGCACTTTTTCTACCCTTCAGTTTAGAATCTACCTGTAATCTTTTCAAGCATCAAGATCATTATATATATGGACGCTCACAGCTAACTGTACCAAGACTCATAAACATAATAACTGAGAAGCTTAATATGCCTATAGTCCTAATTAGGACTTCTCACATGAACTGATAGCCTTATGACTTCCTCACATGCTAATCACAGTCTATTTTCAACCATCCTATCTTCTACAAAGAAAATCATATTCTAGATAGGGAGGATACACTAGCTTAAACTTACATTAAAATTATATCACTACTATATAAATGTCTGTTCTTTGATTTTAAAAGATTTTGCTAGAAATTGAAAAATTATACATGTTCTGAAAAGCAGTAAGACTTGCAACTATTCAAGATCCCTATTGATGAAACTTACTACACACAATTTCTTTCCTGTTAACCAATACATAATCAATAGAGTGATCATCTCCAGAGCTATCCCAGTCTTAAGTGTATCCATTTTATCACAGAAACTGATGAACACTGGACTAACTTAGCATTTGGGTAGAGGAGTTGCCTAGGAAAATGGATGGCTATTAAAGAAAAAAGTGCAAATAATGCAGGCTAACAAATCCCACTCAAGACTTTGATGTTGAAGAAGGAAAAACTGCCCTAAGGAAAAGCTTGACTGTTAAACAAGAAAAAAAATAATACAAATGGTTCAAAAATAATGAAATAAGATTCAGTAGATAAAGTAACTTTATTAAATTATCTTATGAGTACACAGACAAAACTCCAAAGAACTTCACTGAACTGCCCATATTCACAGAGTAGGTAATTCTTTTCAAAAGAAGTTTTAAACATCCAAGGGAATCTAAGCAATGTATTTCATTGTAAAAAGGCTACTGATTTTCTAGCAATTTTCCTTCCAATGATTAATACCCACTTATCAGTCTCCTTCTCCTTTCATACAATGCTTTGTCAGTACGAGAAATTCCAATCTCTTTTGGCAAAAGCAGGAGAAAAGGATGCACACCTTTTACATCTGGAGAACTACATGCACTTATGCTCTTGTTAAGAGCAACCAACTGAGTCCTGACACTGCAACATCTAAGATCAAGCATTCAACAGAGCCACATGTGCATTACAGTTACCTTGCCCTGATGGTCATGTTTCATTTCCCAACCTCTTGGTAGCTCCAGTTGTTTGTTAGCAAACATGTTGAGGAAGCCCACCAAATCACGATTATGCTGGTAGCGCTCAAAATGGTGGGTGTCCCGCCGGACTTTGGTGATCATGTGCTTCAAACACGTGTTATTTGTAAACATGCGGTAGGCACTCTGAAAAATAAATAACAAAAGAAAATACTTTTAAAAGATAAATTTTCCTCTTACTACAAAAGACAACATTTCCACTGTAAATAAATCATCTAATCATCTATAAAACCTTAAAAATTATCTCCAACGAAGCCACAAGAGTATGAAAAAAATGGTCCTCTTTCTGAGGTTTTGGGATAATGTTTCTTATTTTGCTTGAGACATACAAAATTTCATAATTGACTCACTCCAGCAAAGTGTGAAATATATTACAGATTTTATTTACCACACTTGTCCCTGAAACTGTGAAGAATCCTGTAACACTAAAATTGCTTTAAAAGTAGAGATTTCATAGATATTTTCTGATTTCTGGAATCATGAGTCAAATGCAGCCACAGAATACAGCAATAAAGCCGGTAAGGTTTTCTGCAGGACAGAGATACATAAGCTTGTAGAACTTACCACAAATCTACATAAATATTGTTTCCACCTATTGATTTTTCAAAAATACTCTATCATTGCATGTCCATGTGTAATTTATGTACTAAAATTATAGTACAGGTGTAAAAGGAGACAGGGAAAACTTTAAATAAGAGGGGTAAAATAAACAGTTAATGTCCTTCCCTCCAAAAAAACCCAGCCAACTGTAAACCAGGTCTTTCTCTCAGGATTAGCAATAGACAGAAGCCAAGATATAGGGCCTCCTATTGCACTGTGTTGCTACCTAAATCACTCTGTGTCCCTATACCTCTACTCTGTGGCCAGAGGTCTTATCTACCTCTGTCCTGTTTCATATATTCAAGATACAGCTATGCAAGCTAAGCAGAATTATTCAGATACAGACAAGCATCTGTATACATCAAAACCAAACTAACACTGATCAGTAATTTAAAAAACACTGAATTATTAACTAGTGTGCTTGCAGACAATAAATTATTCATGCCATTACTTCTGTTTCCACTATACATCCCATTGCACAAAGGAAAAGAAACGTTGGGGAAAAAAAAAGCCAACTATAAAAGAAGTAGCACTGAAGGACAGGCAAAACAGAAAAGGAAAATATATATTAAGATCCTTTTTTTTGTTCAGTGTGACCTCTCATATATTTTGATATAAACCAGACAATCTGGGGGAAACAAATCATCCCATAAGCAGCAAAGTGATCTTAAAAAATAAGCATCATTTTCATTCTCAGAATTGCCTCTCACCGACTGCAAAGCACAGTAAGAAAGCTATTGCTTCGATAGACAAATGAGTTTCATATCATAAGAAAGATGAAGAATTGAGTGAAAAACAAAAACTGCAGAAGCTATAATGTCAACTAGAACGACTCTGATAGCCCACCAATTGCAAGGAATGATGATGAGTGTTTGAATTTATCCAGCCTCCCTACCTACTACCAATATCTTAGCATCAAACATGGAGCAATATCTTTGTACACAAGACAACTATATATAAGCATGTATTTATGAAAGTCTTTCAGCTCTAGATGCTATACTCACAGGGTTAGAATGCAGCACTGTAAAGAACTCTGGGCTGATAAGAAATTTCACAGGAGGAGACTGGAGCAATAAAGTAAGTCTGGATCTGGAGGTAGAGTGAGGCAGCACATTCTCTCTTCGAAAATCTAACAGCAAAGTGAATGACAAAGACTTCCAGTAATAATCATTACCAAAACATCACTGCAACAACTCTATCAATTTCAATCACACAAGAAAAAACACTAGGTATACAACTATTTCAGATTTATTAAGTATTCTCCATGTAAGTGAATTTCTTCTAACATAGCACTGAAGTTCCTGAAAATATCACAATTTTAGTTTAGTAACTTGTTGCTTTTGGTGAGCAATCATTAAAAAAAACAAAACCAAAACATCCACATTCAGTATTTTGGGTTACCAAACATATGCCTGTGTATAAGATGCAAGAAGGTCCCTGTGGCAAGTCTACATTGCTATACTGTAGCTGCAGGCAGGTAAGATATTTTTTAAATGCTAACTAATGGATATAAAGGTCATTGTACACTTAAAAATGTTTAATTCCTCCTTTAAAAAAAAATAATAAATACATCACTGCCATTAACACAGCCCCAATCCTGATACAGTATTTAAGCAGATTACATAAGTAAGAAAAAGGTTGCCAACCTTTCAAGTTTCAACTTTCAGTAAACATTTGGGTCTTCTCCTAGCAACTGCACTGATTTTCAGCAGTACCAGGAACTGAAAATATATTATGAGTGGTATTTGCTATGATGTTAAGACTGTTCCCCTGAATTATCTTTGAAAATCAACAGGACATTCAGATGTATATTTTAATGTAAATGAAAAATTGCAAGTTTAGATTGGGTCTGCAGTGATTTTACTCTAAAATGTATGCCATCTTCTACATTTCACAGTTTCCTTCTTTTACATATCGTGGTATTTGTACACTTGCCCATCAAATTAACATTAATCATGTAGAACACAGCTACTATGGCTATACAAGAACATAATCCACAGGCAGAGAAAGGAGAAGAGAGGCAGTAAATGAGACTATAAACTGAGGGAAAAGTAAGAAGAAATCAAAGAGGAGGAAAAGAACAGAGACAGATGGATGGGTAAACATTATGGAAAAAAGGGAATGGGGAAAATAAAGATGTTAATTCTATGCATAAGAGGAAACCAGAAAATGGAAGGGTAATAAGTAAAGGAAAAGCAAATGAACAAGAGGATTTTGAGAGGCACTTCTTAAACAATAGACCCCAAGCCCTCCCACATGAGGTATGTCTATGGAGCAACAGCAGTGGAGCATAAAGACTCCTGAAGCTATGCCTGAATACTTGGGCTACTTCCAGGCACGGACTGCAGTTGCATGTCAACTCTATATTGGTACAAAACTCAGGGGTACACCAGTCACTTCTCACACCCTGGAAGATGCTCTGACATGCTGCAGATAAGCCCACTGTCATAGTCTGGATAATCTGAAAACCAGAATGGGTCACCAGGTGGGGGTCTTTTTGCAGTTTAGAGGCTTATGAATTAGATTTATGAAGAGCTTATTCAGCTGAACTTGCTGATTAGGGTTTAGCCTGAATTTGCTTTAAACTGATTTGATTACAGCACAACAAACCATCTAGCTGCATGTGCACAAAGATAAAAAAAGAAAAGGCTACGGAAGAAGTAAAGAAAAAAAGTATAAAGGGAGCACTTGGGTAAATCACAAGTTCTACAACAGCTTGAAATTCAAGAAAGGGTGGCATTGCTTGGATATTAGAATTAATTTAGGAAAAAGTATTAAAAGCATTATTAAAAATATCTTGATATTGTATAATATCAAGAGCATCTAGAGACAAAACCAAAGCACATAATAACACAAAACTACGCAAGGGACTGGATGGGTAAGAAACTAACTTTATAAATGTATTAGTAAATTACTAGTAGGAAGATGACTAAGGAGAGAACTGCTTATCAAGAGGAAAAACTAGTTATGATGCTTAGAGCTCATTAAAAAAGACCTTTCCTTCTGTCTTCATTCAAAAAGTTAACACCAACCAGACAACTGGAAGAACTAAAAAGACAAGAAGAAAGTTCTCTTTCTTATCCTAGGCTAGAATAGGTAAAGAGCAGGTTAAAGACTGTGGTGCAAATCAGAGGTTTTCAAACCCTTTGGGCTTGACAAAATGTACTCTAACGCACTTAGGAAACTAGGTGAAGCAATGTCTGAGACACTGGTGGTTATTTTGGGGGTCTGAAGGAGTTTTCAGAAGAAAAGGGATAAGTATTATATCCATTTTTAAGAATAGGTAAAAAAAAGGATGACGGAAACTATAGATTAGTTGACATATTTTTTATTCTCAGATAGACACATGAATTGTCAAACTACTTAAAGCAACAAGAAGACAGCAAGCTAGAGAAACACAAAGAACCAGGATTTCTGAAGAATGAATCATAGCAAACTAATGAAGTTATTTTCTACTACTCGAGTGGTGTAAAGGCCACGTATTTTGATATTAATAAGGCCTTTAACACTGTTTACATGATACTCTCATAATCATGTTGAGGGAGAAAATTACCTGAAATAGATGAAACCACCTGGAGAGGGGTATGCAGCAGTTTGCAAAAATCTACTGAAAAGCAGTTATGATTTATGTCAACAAAAAGAGTACACTAAGTGATGTTTTACTGAGATATGTCTGGGTCTGGTCCTATTCATTATTTCTATTAATGACTGGATAGGGAGGACAGAACTTGCTCCAACTAGAAGATGCTGCAGTATTTGGACAGCAGGATGGACAAGATTCAGAACCATAGGTGCAAAGACCTGTGTGCAGCTAGGGATAACCAACTGCACAAACATCAGATAAAAACCAGACATCTGTGCCAAAGATCTGCACACAAGGGTCTGGACCTGATTTTAGCAGATCAAAGACTGAACGCTGGTGGTTAGTGGTAAACTATCAGCAAAAAAAGTAAAAATTATGCAGGAATGTACAAGGAGTGTTGTACATAAGACACGTGACATTTCTGCAACGTCCTAAGTACCGCAGAGTCATAGCTTTAATTTTCTGAAATATTCCTCAGGAGCTGCAGACCAACTGAAGACAATCCTGAGCAGGCCAACAAAATACTTGGGAGACCTAAAAATACAAGCCACGAGGAAAGACTAGGAACTAATGGATTTAAGAGTATAAGAGAAACGATATGAGTAGACTGTCAAAAAAAGTTACAGAATGTCCATCAACTGAAGAATATAAGAACACATGAGATAGCATTTGCCAAGTATGGTTTAGGTACAGCTCATCCTATCTGTCTTCAGTATGGAGATGAAGTCAGTGACTCCCAAAGTCCTTTCTAGTCCTATATATTCTACCATTTCAAATTGCAGTAGCAGATTCAAAGTATTTGTAACCCAGACCACACAGTTTTATACTTTTTCACTGCAAATGTCCTGCCTATATTTTTACCCAGTCAGGTACTGACAGAAAAATGCTCTGAATCTCACATTCATCTCTTCAGCGTATTGGACAGGTTGAACCATAATCTTCAAAAACTAGACAGCAATGAAAACAAATGGTTTCATTTTCACCCAGACTTTCAGGGGCAGAAGTTAGGTTCTGCCTTATGTTATAGTCATTAAATCATCTATGAGAGGAATGCTCCCTTTTGAGAGGGGGAAAAAAAACCACAACGTTATTTTTAACCTGCATTAGAATGGTGAAAGTCAGTTTCCTCTCCAGCTCCATCCACAGCGTTTGTATGTTCTTCAGGTCTGTCATTAGTCATTGTTCTTCGGATGCTCTGGTACCTAGGGTTAGAAAACTGGACTTTATATATACTATATGGTAAATACGATCCAATTCTGGCTCCAAGGGAGCTTGTCCGTCTTTTCGGTCACGTAGGTTAATATATGTTGACCTCTAATTTCTGCATTAATAACCTTTTGAATTTCTGAAAACCATTACCAGATATTTTTTAGCCACATAGCTTATGAACACAAGTGGCATATAAAAGCACTAGAAGCTCACATGACAATTAAAAGGGACAGACATAAAAATAAATACTTATGGCCAACTGTGGTAGCAACTGTGACTCTGTCTTCATACTCAGTCTTACAACGGTGAATGTGGTTTTGCAAGCACATGATTCACAAACAACAAGTGTAATTCTTACCGGCGATTCAGCTGTTCCATTTGCTGTATGGAATTTGACCTCTGGAGAATCTGTGGGGCTGGGGGGGCTGTGGGTCGCTGCCATGTTGTTGTCCTGTTCACGTGGTCCACATAAAAAATCCGTCCATGGCTGTCAATTCGAGCCTCCCAGTCTAAGTAGCAACAAAATATTGTGAACTATGGAGGGCCTGGGGTTTATTTTTTTTTCTTTATTTTAGCTCTGTCACTTTTGTAACTGAATCTATTGTTTCAAGTTTCTATTTCTCTTTTACAGAATGACTTCAGCACAGAACTTCCTTA
This sequence comes from Cariama cristata, assembly GCF_000690535.1. Lineage (NCBI taxonomy): Eukaryota > Metazoa > Chordata > Aves > Cariamiformes > Cariamidae > Cariama > Cariama cristata. Next base: position 59,514 of record NW_009612535.1, read on the forward strand.
CTGAAGAGTTAAGAGACATGGCTTTTCCCTATTTTATCCCATAAGTCAAATTCCCCACTGTAGGTAAGGTTCTGTGGAATCCATATCTAAGAATTTCTATTCCTTGCTCTATTCTATTTCCCACTAACAAGCAACTGTCCCAGAAAAAAATTAAAAAAAAAAAAAAAAATCAGGATACTTAGTCTAATTATCTTGGACAGAAATAATTCAAGATCCAATCTGAGGCTTGCTCCAGTGCAAAAGGCCAACGGATAAGTACCAAAGACCTTGCAAAGTTTGATACCTGTCATTGTTTTTCCCCAGCTAACAGTAACAGTAATAAAAAAGATGTTAGTGCTCTTCCTGGGTTTACATGTACCTATGTTAAATGTAAGCAGACCTGCCAGAAAAGATGGCCAATTATAACAATAAAACTCTTTCATATACTAAATGCATGTTCCAGATTGCTGATTATGCAAATAACATAGCAAATTCAACTTCTTGTACAAGTGGTAACTATAATGCTATCCGTTAGTTTTGCAACACCAGCTACAGGCAGTGTCAGAAGTCTAGACCATGGAGACACACCAGTAGAGCGGAGATGAAGGCACAGGGACCTTTCCCCAACCACATCTGGCTTCTCAGCGCTCTGCAGAAATCAGGTGCATCACAACACCTAGGCCTTAGTTCGTAAGCTTTTTGAGTCAGAAACACTGTCTGCCTAATAACTGCTTGTAAAATGAGCAAGATATGAAGATGCTGATCATGGCTGGAGGCCATGTAATAATAAAAAAATATTAAAATATTTTATATACAGAAAGAGACATGCCTGATTCTTGGACACCAGCAACTGCAGAAAACATGCAAACCATTTAGCATGTCAGTTGAAAAACAGTCTTTGAGAGTTCAAAAGGTTTTTAGAAGAGACTCTATATTGCAGGTCTAGGTGAAAACATCATTTGCTGCAGCAGTGTTTTAAAAATCACTGTCAAGCAACCAATCCTAAATGACCACCATTCCGCAAGGAAAGAGGGCATGAAAATGTCTTGAGAACAGAGGAGGAGAACTAAATTCGATTGTAAAGTATTTAACACTAACAGCCTTAAAACCTCAGGCTCTGTTACTGTATGTGTACTATGACTTCTGTCAACTCTTGGAGGCAGCCAAGTGGCTCCCTGCATTACACTGTAGGGCCTGAATCAACTCGCAAAGAGGGAGGAAAGGCAAGTTTTGAGATAAACTCATTGTGTCACCTCTGCACGACAGCTCTGTATTTTAGCTGGCCGCAATGCAAGTTACTCTTCTATCTTTATGATGCACAATCAAAACAGCCTATTAGTTTTTAAAGCATTTCTAGTGTGAACAAGAGCTCTGTAGGAAAGTAAGTTCAGAGGAAGAAAAGAAAAAGTAGTACAATAGGACAGGAATAAAGAGAACTCTTTAAGGAACAAATTTCAATTCCAGGAGAAAAATATCAAAACTTTGTATTATACTATAAATTTAAACTACAAGTTTAAAAATAAACAAAATTACATCAATGCAAAGCTTATGGTGTAATCATAGTATTTGCTATTCAAAATATAACACATTTGAAAGTAATTTTTAAAAAATTTTCATTTATATCTCAAAAAAGCAAACAAACATTTCAACATTCTCTGAAAAACATTTCAATTTTTTTAAAATAAAAAAATGATTGAAGCAGATGCTCCTGTGCAAAGGTTACGTTTCAAAAAAGTAGTGTCTTCTGACGAAATGAAAATACTCAAAATCTGTAAACAAAACAAAACATGGAAGTATTCCAGGAAGGACAGAATTGTTCATTGGGAAAAAAAAACCAAACATAAAACTGTTTAAATTTGTGATTTCATTATTCTGCTTAAATGTCAAACCCCAAACCACTGTATAATAGCTGAGATTTTTCTTGCGATTATAAGTCCAACTCTTGACACAAAGTCACCATTTCTGTTACGTGGTCTTGCAGAAGAAAAGCATTCTTACCTGCATTCAATTTTAAGTACACGAGTTTAAACACTTGGATAATGGCTTCTAAAGCAAAGCACCTGCATCAGTGTTGTGATGGACAATGATATCTTCCATTAGTCAAATCGGTTTTAGTCAAATGTGTTACAAATAACTTAGCTTGCTGAATTGCAAAATTGTAATTCATCAAGGTTGTGTGGTCAAGCTTATTTGTTGATTTTTCCCTATGAATGTAGGAATTGGATCAAAATGTTGCATGTTATAAGCAGAAATACTAGATAAATATTTCAATTCTTTCTCTTGTTCTTTAACTTAACCTACACACAACTGAAAGAAATACACCTATTTTTTCTTTCTTAGTTTCAGATTCTGGTGAAACAACAAATAGAATACAAACCAAATTACAAAGAAATTACAGTTTATAACTCAAAATCATATTCTAAATATTTCCTCTAATTTTTCACTACTAAAATATTAAAACTGCTATATATCTGAAAGAGAGCTTTGGAGAGAAAAACTGAATCTAGGCAACAATTGGTATTTAAGATTTTATTCACATCAGCAAATGAATGATCTACATAAAGAGTGCATTGGGCTTTGATGGTAAAGGGGCGATGTGTATATGTGTGCCCACGCATGACTGTGTAAAATCCCAGCAAATGTCAGAAATGTTAGAATACAACACAGTCAAACCTTTTATAGTAACATTCCAATAGTTTTTCCAATTAGTTATTGTAGTGTATAGTTTGCTTCTGAAACACAAAAAGCAACCTATGTATAAACCATAGAACTATAAAAGCTATCTCTATGCATTTCTCAATTATCACACTGATCTATGAGTATTTCCTGTAATGTTCTCTCTTTTTCAGCATGAAAAGTGATAAAATGCAACTGAAATATAGGTCTCCCAGGCACAATTTTGTAAAAAAATAATAATGGTTTACTGAGGTGGCAGTTAATTAACTTTAGGATCTGCACGCAGGACTAATTTGTTATATGCACTGATTATAACAGAAGCAGCAGGGAGCAAAACCGTGGCTTTCCAATACACAGTTATATCTGTGTTCTGCTATCAGGCTCCTTCCAGTTACCCTCTCCAATTACACGACAAACACAATCAGGGATCTATTAATTTTACACTAAATATCTGAATTCCTGACTCCTTTAAAGTAATAGAGTTTTGCCACAGACTTCAGTGAGTCTGAATTTAACTTTTTTTCTTTTTGTTTTGAAGTAATATTTGTCTATTAGCTGTGTAGCTTTCTTTCGCTCCTTTCTCCTTTCTTTAAATATAAAATACTGAATAGATTTTCACTGCCCCAAATTTAAGCAACTGAATCAGTCCAACAATTGGAGGCAATGTATTTTTCATATGCATTAGAGAAATTACAATTTATCTGTCAATTTAGACTCATCCAACTGTTGCTTAATACCCAGGTTTGTTTTAATTCAAAAAGCCTTCACACTGCCTCAAAAAACGCAAGGAAAACACAGACACCTTTCACATAAACTGCAGAGATTAAAGATGTTATATATTTCTTTGTAAATCATCACCATACAAGAAGTATTCAGAGATTTCAGAGTGCTTGACATCTTTCACTCCAAGTGCCTCATACAACATACCACCTCACCTCCCTACCCATGTGCAGTGCATCCTGAAAAGGCAGCACCACACCTTCCTAATTCTCCGCAAATGTAATTTAGCAAGCCTGTAAACACCAGGTATAATTATCATAACACATCTTGATAGTTCACAGACTGAGCACAATGCCTTTTACAAAACAGCACTAGACTTCATCATCATCACTCCTCACTTAAAACTTCTCAGCTGTTCATTCTCAGTTCTCACATTAAAAAAAGAAACATAATGAGGTCTCAGTAATGAGATTCAGGGAGTCTATCCCCCAATTAAAGTATGAAGAACCTCACTTGGTGGTAGAGCCTCATCCACTCTCTGGTACCGGCCAACATCCTGACGTACCGAAGGCAGTGACCTCAAGGGCTGATGGCCGTTGGCTTGAGAACCTGAAATCAAAATGCCCACAAATTATTTTTTCAGTCAACATGGGGAAGCCCTAGAGTTGCCTCTAAAGTGAACAAGACATGCTAAAGCTTCTGCAGGACTGCGATATTTTAGGATATATCTAACAGTCATCTGGTTTTGCAGGCAAAATAAGTTATGTCTACAGTTCTATGCAAGTGATTTCTCTGGGATGCGCTGCAGTCCTGGTCCTGAAAATGTCACCTCTTGGGATGTGCCGCATCCACCTGTGACCAGCAGAAGCCAGGGCACAGAAACAACAGTGTATGCCTGAGCCATATGCCTGCAAGGGACAAGGACAGAGCTCCACCTGGCCCCCACAGAAACCTTGCTGTAAGAGTGGGAGGCAAAACTGTTCATTGACCTTCCTTGCTGCAGCCACACCAACCTGCAAAACATGGTGCAACCTGACACCTAATAGTGTCCCAAATGTCTATAAAATGCTGTACAATAAAGTATTGACAGTATTTGAAATAAGTACCAAGATTACTCTTTCCAAATCAAAGAGTTGTTTATGAAGAGAAATGAATAAATCCCAAAACTTTTGAAAAGTTATTAAAAAGACGCATTCACAAACCCACTTGATTAGATCCACTTCAGTCTCTGAAGAAATTGAATGGATAACCCATTGTGAAATGTGCTTGGAAACAATCTATTAGGGACACATTTCTACTTTCAGTAATTTCAGCAAAACACAAAATTCTCAACTGTTAAAGTAATTTTACAATTGATAAGAGTTTTACAGTGTTACCTTGAGTAACACATACCTCTCCTCCCATGGTTCTAGTTGTGTTAGCATGTGTCTATACAGATAAGAAACTGGGAAAGGGAAGATAAACAGCCTGAAGTATGACTAAAAAACAAATCTCTTTTTTTTTTCTTTCCTTTATTTTGATTACCCTTATGTTTTAATGCTAATATATAAACATGCAGAAGAAAAGACCCAAATATAAACTCTAGTTTGCATTTCATAGTTTTGGGATTTTTATCCCCCCTCATTACCATTTTGATTAGCAAGCAGGGTAATATTGTGGAATTCTTTCCTTCTCTTCATCCTCCTTCTCATTACTCTCTCAAGAATTAAAATACATCCAATTTCAAAATAAACATGTCTTGGATATTTTTAGGTTTGATTTTTTTTGTTAAATCAAAAACCCCAAGAGTCTCTTGAAAGGAATAAATCTCAAAGGAACAACAACAACAAATAATCTTGGAAGATCATGAAATTGAGAAATGAAGATCTTTATTTTCAGATGTTAATTTTTAAAATAATTTTTACTGGCTGCAGAAAGATCACTTCAGAAAGTGCCTCCTGCAGTTGTTACCTCCAGTAGCTCCTTCAACCTGTGCTGTGGCACCCTCACAAGCTGCTTGGGCTCCTTCAGTTTCTTCATCCTGAGACTGGCTATTGGCAGCTGCCGCTTGCAGGTTTCTTCTTCTTTGCCAGACTTCTTCTGCTTCCTCTTGGTCTTGTAATTCACCTGTCTCAGCCTCCTGTACTTCCTCCTGAGGTAACTGTACCGCAGGTAGAGAACCAGAAGCACTTGCAGAGTCCTGTGTTTCAGCACGTGGCTCAATTCTAGCTGCACTGGTGGCACAAGTTCCCTCTTCCTCCTCCTGAGAAGAAAAGGTTGGAGTCTCAGGAAACCTAGCACTTTCAAAAGAAGAACACCGCATTTCAACTGAGGAACGTCGCACAGTTGCACTTTCATTGCAAGAGCTGTCGGCCCCTTCCACATCACTCTCCCCTTCTGGCCGGGTACTAGCCTCACTGACACTTTCCGTGCGAGCAGGATCACTCTGCTCGGTTTCTGATGACATCTGGGAAGGTTCAGACCCTTGATCAATTGATTCCATTTCACTAACGCCCCTTCTGCTCCCAGCGGTGGCATCGGTAGCTCCTGTGTCCGCACTGCTAGGAGGCTGCTCTGCCTCCTGAGCGGCACAAGACTCGCTGCCAGCCTGGTCTGCTGGTGCTTCACTTTGAGAACCTTGCAGGTTTTCACCTCCTGCTAACTGCGATGGTGGAAGCTCTGGGAGAGTCTCTTGCTGGTGATCAGTTGATGGCAAAGGAGCTTCAGAGGCTGAAATGTTTTCATTCTCTGCAGGTCCTTGCATTACCTGATCTGATGAGTAACTTAAACCATTACTTTCAACATTTCTTGTAGCACCATTTAGCATTACTAAACCACCATCATCTTCCAAGGAAGACGGAAAACCCAGGTCTTGATGTAGCTCATGCTCCTCTTCATCTGAGTCAATATGAAGCATAGCATTAAGTCTTGTGTCAGTAGGGAAACTACTCCTCAGTTTTGGGGAGGCTCCACGTGGACGCTCACCACAGGCAGACGTCCCCGGTCTGTGATGATTATTGTGTTCTATTGCATCCAGATAGTCATTTAGTGAGTCCTGTCGACCTCTGGTAGGTGATGATCTTGAAGCACCAGAGGTCAACTCATCCTGGTCCGTTTCCAGAGTAGTACTAGTCCTTAAAGGGTGTCTCAGGATTGCTTCTCCAGAAGATTCCTCAAGGACTGGACCATTGGAACACGCTGTAGATGTATCGTGATGTCCTGTTGGCATGTCCTCATCATCGGAGGGGCTCCCCAAGTCTCCATTTACAGTGTTCACTCCTAGCAAAGTGCCAACTGTTTCTGGTGAAGCATCTGCTGACACACAAAAGACTGGATGTGAAACACAATGCAGCAACAGACAGTTTGTTCTACTTTGTCTGCATCACAGAAGTGATATAAAAATATGCATCTTTCAAGATGTTTGCCTATTTCAATCAGACAACTAAGGGAAGAAAATACAATTATAACAACAGAGGCAACTACAGCATTATAACAGCAACTACAGAATTTTCTCTGTATAAGTCTACACTATTTTGTAGGATATAGAAAATCTAAAGGGTGTGAAGTATGACTTTAAAGGACTCCCATGTTGCTTTCAGAAGACAGAGCACTGCCAAGCATCTTGCCAAACTGTCAGTAAAACCAGCCTCACAACCAAGGAACCAGTTATCTACCGCTTCTTTCTCATATCCAAAGGTAGGATTTACACAAAGCCAGTCACTGACACCAGCTGTCATTACACACTTAGCAGCATGCAAACCAGCATCTGAAAGCACATGAGGAACCACAAATTGTGTACAGATATCAAATTCTACACACAACATTTATTTTGAGTTAGTTAATTTATAGGAGTTTCCACTGTAGAGAATGGGAATCTACTTAAGTAATGTTCATGAGATATTAGGTATGCTATGGTAATATATACAAAAGGGAAATGAAAATAAGCCATCTCATTTGAGAAACAAGATGGTAACTCCCCACATGGAAATTAAACAGGCACCAAGTTGAATAATCCAGCTCTAAGTGTCTGTACATGTCTGCAAGAAACCTAAGAGTGAAGTGAGTGAACTAGAGCGCCTGGCAACAAACAAGACTGAAAGAGAAGCATTTTTTTAATGGTGACAGAGAAAGAAAAAAATCAATGAGATACAGGACTATAGGGCTACAAAAAAGGCAAGAAAGCTGTATCAAGTTAAAAGACAAAGCAATATCTCACTACCAAAGAGATTATATCAAATCTAATGAAGGAGAATTTAAGATCATAAGCATGTAAATAGACACATACGATGTGATAAACATGTAACTGTACTAGCCATGTTCTGTTAGTTGCCTTCATAACAGGAAAAAAGGGAAAGAAAAGAATTGCCTGATGGAAGTCTGTATTCTCATAAATGTAACAGATATTCTTGGTTTTAAGCAGGACAGAGTCCTGTGAAAGGGGGACAGGACAGAGTGATCTGCATGTGCACTAGCAGGGGAGGAGAGCACAGGTAGAATCTTACTTGCAACTGCTTATCTCAGACAAAGGTCTTTCAGAACAAAGATGTTACAGAGTGAAGAGAAAAAATGAATTTGATTACCCAATCTATCCCATAAAATGAGAATCATAAGCAGATTCATTTAAAATCTATCTAACAAAATAGGAAAATGATACGATAAGTGTTGGTGTTTTGGAATTACCATCTCCAAAGCAGTACCTGATATATCCAAACTTTGAATCCCAACAGGGGAAAAAAAAAAAAAAAAATCTAATAGAGGCACTGTACACAAATGAGAAAGTATATTCTCACAGAAAATCCTAGAAATAGAAATGCACAGAAAGTCTCTCCATACAACTATCTGCAGATCCAGATCATTGACAAATTCTCACCTTCGTGAACAGAAGAGGTTATTTCCACTTTGAATTGGAGATACCCACTTACATGATCAGCTGGGAGCCTCCTGCCAAGATTATAGCTGAGAACCTGGTCTCTACAAAAACAAAGACATTGGGTTTTTAAAAAAATTTGACTGGTTTTATTTTTCCAGTATTTTGTATCAAAGGCTCTTATCAAATAAAAGTCAGTGTGATAGAAGGTAATTTCTATTCCAGTCCTAAAATCAGCCACACACTCTGGCTTTTATGGAAAAGCACAAACACTGACAATGGTGTAAAATACCTTTAGTTAACAGATAAAACAGCCTAACAAACTACTTTGATCATTTCCAAATACAGATTGTGCCCCAGCAATTCTTAGACATCCCTAAATCTCTTCTTAAGTCCTAAAGAAGTCAATCTGCAAAGGATCCCTCTTCCCTGACCTCCTCCTCCCCCGCAACCCAAAATATGTTTTACAATTAACAAAACCTCTCATTTTTTAAAACCTTCTGCCCCCTTGTGGTTTTTACTACATACAAGATTCCCAGATAATTTCTTCATATTTTAATTCTCATTCAACAAAGCACTTCTGCATTCCTATTTAGAAAAGCTATTTAATACTTGGATTTAACTTCAAATATGTTCTTAAGAGTTATTAAATTCAGTGGAACTCAGAGTTGATTAAGCACTTGTATCAGCTTGAGACTTAGGATCAGATCCTGGGCTACACATTCTTACTAGGCACAGCCAGAATTCACAGCCCAAGCCCCCCTCAGCACAGCTGGGACAGATGAAGGTACAGGAGGGAGCTACTGAAGACCTCCATATGAAATTACTGTTATTTATGCAAATAAATCTATATGAGTAGAAACACCTCTCCTTTACTGGGAGCACTCCTACTGCAATATGAGTGACAGACGAAAACAAATGCAAGGTCATTACTGAAATAGCTGCAGCAGTTTGCATTAACCTTTAGCAAAAAACATCCCAAGTGGACAATGTAAGGCAAAGCAGCCTCCTCACGTTGCTCTATAGGCTACAGCACATCAAATTTATTATAATAGTGTCTCCAGGATGTGTCACAGATTCATCGCTCTGTACTCCAACTACAATTCCTCAGCTAGACTTGAGGGTATCCTCAGAAGACTGCCATTTGAGGTTTCCACCATTTTTACATAAGGCTTGTATTACTCAAGGCCATTCAAGATGAGAGAAAGCCTCAACATGAATGACGTCTGATCTGTATTCAGTTGAATCAATACTAGATGATTCTCATGCTCATTTACCATATTTTCCATGAAATTTAAAGCCACTGGTCATTTTGTTATGTGAACTTGTGAGCTATGACAACAGCTAAAAGTGGGGCAGAATTTTAGTTCCATCTGTCTGAAAATGGCTGATTCTGGACTTCACGTTTTCATTCATCAATACTGATCATTAATACAGGGAAGGGCAAGTTAAGCATATGGTGGACTGTAAGTCCTTGGACTTTGTTCATGTAATTTTTCAAGTTCACATGTTAACCCAGTAGAGGATTTCAATTGTCCGTGACATCACCAAAATGAAGAAGAAAGCAAAAATGTTTTACTTGCTTGACCAAAACCAAAAGACCTGAGAATTAGCAGTTGATTGTACGTTTGGTACATTTCTACTTCACGTCTATATTAACCACTCCTTTACTCTGCAAAACTTCCAGTGAAATGTTGTCTGTTTTTACACTGTCTAGGAAAAAGGACCCTTGACAACTGATTGGCACGCAAAAACTGTAAATGGACAAATAAATTACAGATGAAGAGCCAAAACTGACTTAATGTCAGTTCTAACAGCAGTATGGCAAAACCAAACTGAATACTTACCTATATTCTTGCTACGTATTTATTATATAGCCCTTCCTTTCCTAAAAACACTTGATATATCAAATATACAGAACTGAAGTATGGAGAAGGAAACAGGAAATGTCCTCTCGAATACTTGTTTGAAAAAACATAGGTAAGAACTCATGAACACAGCAAATGGGTAATTTCCAGACCTCACTGGAGGTCCAGAACAGAAACACATTTTGGAGTTTAGCATGGAAATGAACACTCTGAACTAGGTTTTGAAACCAGTCTGTATCACGGTACTATTTCTGAGTGTACAGCAAGTGTGCAAATTTATTAGAAAAAGCTGCTTGCTCAACTTACCACAATTTGTTGAAACTCAAAGATGAAGCATTTCTTAGAAAAGTTAGATCGTATATACACCTGAACTGCTCTTGGATATCACTACAAAACAAATGGGCAGGCTTCTTTTTTTTTTTTTAATTTTTTTTTTTTTTAAATAAATTCTGTATCAGAAGACATCATCAAAATTTTTAGCTACTCTTACAATTTTATTCTTACTTTACTTACCAGTGTAACCACCACTTTGGAAACTTAAAGCTGAAAACTGTTTTCAAATTGAATTTGATTTTCTCCATGTATGCAACTTGTTAGTTTGATGGGAATATCTGTGAAAAAGGAGGCCAGTTGTTTATATCCTGCTTTGTGTGTAAAAGCGTAATGATACTGCCATGCCCTTAAAATACCAGGGAAGAATATATGCATTTTATTTCACCATCATTCCTCATGGGTCTCATCCAGTGGCCTTCTAAACTTAATGGAGACACATATAAAACATACTTGAATAATTCAGTTCCTCCCATTGTCTTTCAAGGAAATTATTTTTTCCAATTTGTCAAATACAGCATATATATGTAAAAAGATGTTAACAAAAGAATATACTCTACAATTACTGCTGTCTTAAATGTCAAATTATATTTTTGCACACCCTGCTGCATCTCTGGCAGACCTCCAGCCATTTGCTTCACACCTGCAATGTATCACAGTGCCTAATTACCAAGTCTCAGGCTCTTCTCAGTGCATATGGTTGTATGAAGGCCTTGCTGGATCATCCATTTGACTATGCTATCGTCCCCTCCAGTAACCATCATGAAGCATAAAATATCTTAAAAGTTTCTAAATGACAGGCATCTTTATACCAGAACAGTAAGCGATCAAAAAATGAACAGAATTTTTTAAAAATAGCAAAACAGGTGAATTTTGAGTCCCATCAGTGCACTAGTCATAGCAAAAGGCAATTTTAACTGCGTAGTACCACCGGCACTCTGAAAAATAAGGAGTCACAGCCTTGCAGTTCTGGCCAGTTAGTTGAACAGATATTAAATCTCTGATTGTTAAACTGACGATTAAAAACACTTGAATTGTAAAAGAAGTGAGACAATAAAACCTGCTTCTTCTAAAAAATTTGCACACAATCATGTAGTAGTATTGTGATAATTCCTTGCTTATTGACTAGCTAGCCAGAGGGTAACATTTTTTGTGTAAAGAAATTAAGCTGAAAACAAATTATAGACACACATATACACAACCATGGGTACATGCATTCAGAACAGGGTTGGAAACACTGACATTTTCCAGTGAGGCAATAAGGCTATTAAAATTCCTACTAAATTTCTTACTACAGATGCAGTAGAAATTTGCCGGCCCGTGTCAGTAAGCCAGAAAGGCTGCTCTGTGCCAGTATCCTAGATGCTGAGTCTCCCTGATCAACAGAAGTTAGCATTAAGAATGCATTAATTTACCCAATTGCATGTCTCTCCAACAGTCTCTGAACTGGTATGGTTAACTTCCCAAGAAAGCGCTTAATGATCGGACGACTCTTGGCAAATTTGTCTTTAACCTCAATTTCAAGGACATCTGTTAGAAGTGCTACAAAAGAGTATTTCTGGAAGGAAAGAACATATCAACCATATCAATACACCTTTATTCAGAAAGTATGTACATAATTACTACTAGCGTGCAGTGTACTCCAAAAGTAATGACTGATAACAGCAATTTCCATATTGCAAAATAATGTCAACATCGTTTATTAAGCACTGTATTTTTGCATATGTAACTAGCCTCTCAGGAAACCCATACCCTTTTACTATTCCTTGAAAATAATTGCTCAGTAAGAAACTGCACAGGGTAACAGCAGTTTCATGGTCTACATCAGAAAGGAGAAAGCAATGTATCCTAGTGCTGGGTTCAATTTGGACAGTAAAAAGCAAAAAGAGAAGGAATCCTTGCTGTACTCTATCAAGTTATAGAAAAGTGGCCAGTTCAACACAGGAGGAAGGAGGGAAGTGTCTCACTCTAGGCTGTGCTTAGTGAACTTCCCTTCCAACACCATGCTTTGCATTAATTTTTTGTATGCATGACAGCAAGTCAAAAGCACAATGTATATACTGTATTTTCAGGAGCACTGTAACTAAAGGGGGAGAATTTTCCACAGGTTTTTGCCCCAAAGTTCACAAATCTTTTCAGCAAGCTCCAATAGAACCTTTTTCTGCACTTGGGGCCTTTAAACAACATGGTGCTAATTTAGAAAAGATTTCTTGATGTTTGGTAAGATCATTCTTCCACCTTTCCCTATGAGGCAACACTATCACAGTTACTGTCTTCAGCCTAGCATCAAATTTCATGCAGTTTAGGAATACTTCATCTTTGAGATTTGTGCTGCTCTGTCAGGTCTGCCTGAAGATGGCCAAAAGATTCAAAAGTGGTACAGGGCAAATATATGAGCAGGCATGTTGGCAGACACACACACATACACACAGTGTGATAACCAATTCCCTTAGGAAAGTAAGCTTAAGAACCAAGGATTTTTATTTTTCCTCTAGATTTTAAGGTATTTCAAAGAAACAAAAAAGTAGGGTATAATCTACTCGGAAAAGCCAAGGTGATCTGGCTATATTTTTACTATATGCCACCTTTAAGACTTCTGAGCAAATCACAACCTAAGTAAAATGCCTAATACGCATCTGGCTAGATAGCTAAAGATGTATTGAACAAGGAACAAAAGAAGGAACAACTCTTCGGTTCAGCTGTAGACATCAGCTAAAGATATTCAGAAACCAGCAATTAAACTGGGTCAGGAATAAAAAAAACACTTCCTCATGCTGGGCAGCTGTCAGAGCTGGGTTCCTGTGATAAGCAGAACTTCAAAATTTGTCACTCTCAGTTTGCTATAAAATTGCAAATTATTTTGCAGGAAGGAGATGTAAAACAGGATCAATTCTGCACCACTAGGATATGTAATGGGATCATAAGCTGCTGTCATCAGAGCGTTGCTGCAGGGAAGATACAGCAGCTAAAGCAAGCTGATACAATGCATGCAGCAGTGAACATTATCCTTTTCTATAAGCTTCCAAACCAAGGAGAACTGGAGGAGAAAAAAGGGGGAAAATAAGAGCAGATTTTCTTTATATCTACTGGATAGATGGCTGGACAGACAGAAAGATGAAGAATCAATTTAGAGATTAGAACTCTGACTTTTTTAAGATCTTCCACACATCTACAGTCCTTCCCACAACCAAGCACCCAAGAGCAGTGCTAACACTGGCCTGGCTCTGTTGTGCTTTACTGCTTGTTTGGTTTGATTATGATTTGTGGGAATATTTTCCAAAGCCCACTCAATTTTCCAGTGATCCTAAAGAACACATAAGCATTCATCAAACACAGTACAGGCATCTGCTCATTAGAACACAGACGCAGATCAAGAATGCTGCCTGCTGGTCCTAAAAGGGTTATGGACTTGTGTGAGTATTTTCACCTTGTTTCCCACTTAAACGTTTATCTTCAAAGGCACAGCCTGGCTCTTCTGTGCTCAGAGACAGTTGTGGGACCTCAGTTCCTTCTCTGAGGTCTGCACAGCTTACCCAATATAAACACATCTGGAAAACTGGCTTCTGCCAAACTGCCTTTTTTTCCCCCCTTGCTGAGTGGTGCTGTAATGCCTCCCTGGGCTTCCCTTCCTACAGCAGCACATACAGAGGCTACACCAAAGAGCATCCCCTCTGCCTGACAAAACTGAAAGCTTGCCACCTGCTATGCACAATGAGAATATCATTTCCAAATGAACAGTTGTTGCAATCACTGAGCATAAATGCTCACTTATTGTACCTTTTCTTAAAGTTTTCTCAGAATACATAATCCATTTTAATTAATTTATTCTTGCAATTTCAAGAAATCTACAGGGCTGTTGAGTGAATTCAGCTCTTGTTAGCAGAGAAGGGAATGAAAGTCTCAAAGCAGTGCAGCTTAAATATACAGCTTAAATACACAGATGATAGCTGTTTCTATCCAACAACAGCATTCCTAAAATTACTCCAACTTCTGTGTCAGTTTAAATAACTAGCTACAAAATAAGCTCACAGCCTTCAGAAGGTTAGGACTAATGCAAGCCTGGTACACTGCCTCAGCTATCAGACAGCTCTCAAAAGGGATACATTACCTCTCTGTGCCAAACAGGATTGGTTGTGTTACTGATGATAGTCGACCTTCTTTCCTGGCCATGGTGAGCAAACGTAGGAAACGTACTTTTCTTGCCTGGCTGAATGGACATCTTTAGATAAGGATCAGGGTTGAAGAACATGCCCTTTTTAAGTCCAACTGCTCTAATATCTATAAAGCAAAACAAGAAGGAAGGAAAAAGGAACTGAGTAAATTAAAGCTAGTTCACAAAGTAGCGCATTCCTACAGTATAACCCAGGAAACCAATTCACCATAAACTACTAAATAAAGCAACTTAAAATTACTCATACGTTAACTGGAACCAGTGTACAGAAGACAGCTAAAGCAGGAAGTCAAGTGTTTTCCCACGAGAATATAGGGAAGAAGGGTATCAACATCCTCATTTACATTTTATCCTCCAGTTATTTGTAAAACAAAAGGCATGAACTTGTAGTTCACCTACAAATGTTTTTCTCGGTATGTAAGGTATTTCCACTCTTACAAAGAAAAAGCAAAAACCACAAAAAACCCATCACACACTACTTGCTCTGTTTCTGGGTAAGGGGCTAAAATAAAAATCTATATGGAAGGTAATGTAGTGAACTCACACTTTCCCAAAGTTGAGGCTTTGATAAACATAACTTCAAATACTCATTATCAAGGTTGCTCTGGACTATGATACACACTTTCTCCCAACTTAGATTATCTTCTTGTATCTCACATAAAAGGAGGAAAAGTTTTCTGAAAATGCTTCTTTCTTCCTGGAGAAACCTCGGTACTGCAGCCCTTGCGACTTGCAACAATAATTTCCTCAGGTGCATATTCTCATGCCTAAGGACTTATTTAATGATAGTGCAAGCTTCAATAAGAACAAAGAGATATTTTTATATGTAATATTAGATTTTAAATTTAACCATAAAATATTTCTCTGTTTAGGTTTGCTGAAGCACAAGATTTTTGTGTCTTTCTCCATTAGGTACTCCAACATGCTGCATGCAGTCTTCATGACTCTAATGCAACTGGCACTTACATATTTAGATGAGCAGTTTATACATACAGGCAAAATTCACTGCACTAAAATGAAATGCCACGCCTCTGGATTCAGTGAAAAAAAAAAATAATTAAAAAACCCACCATACCCACTGTTCAAAATTAAGCCACAAAGTAGAAATACTGTGAAATACGGGGTAATTGCCTTTAAAAGCAACAACTTTGCACTTGCAAATGAACAACCAAAAAATGTTCCAGGAAATACATTACAGATCTATTAGTCAATACACGTTTCAAAATTAATTTAGGAGACGACTCAGGCCGAGTCACAACCTTCTATTAAACACAATAGGTTTTTCAGAATTCACAAAATAATTCTTTTTATAGTACTCTATGTGAGTCTATACAACCTATCAGCTCTACCCCAGCTAACTGCTGAAAGACCATTTCAAAAAGCAGGGTTTTTTTTCTGCTCTACCCCTACAATCTCTGAATGTTTTCATTGTCAGCTCTTCAAGATTCAGAAGCAAATTTTTTCTGTCTTTGCTCAAGCTGAATATGCTTTAGTCTCACACAAGACTTCACATCGAATAAAGTGCTAATCAAAACAAGTGAAGCTGGTAGACTGTATCCCTACAGCTATTTTGCTGTAGTGACAGCTTAGCTCTGTTACAAGTAAAGATTTGTTTTCTTTTCTAAATCACCATTGCAGCCATTGCTTTTTTACTACTTCAAAGTGATGGAACTAGCTTGCATTTTATTTAGAGATTAAGTTTTCCACTCTTCAATCTGAGAGGAACTGTCCCTTGTGCAAGCTGGAAATTTCTCCAAATTTTTCGTGCTGGGATCCATCAAATCCATTTCTTTCACTCGTGGAGATTTATGATTCTGGCTTATTTTCAACCAACAGAAGCTCTAAAGAAATGACATCTTTTAAGCCACTAGAGTGTGCTCCTACAGAGGCTAATGAAGAAAAATGTTCCATCTTTGATGTTATTTAAAACAGCAGTATTTTTTTTTAATTTGTAAAACAAAGAGTAGTGTTGTTTTTTACCTGATAGGGTAAAGCTGACTAACTTCCTAGAGTGCTGGGCTCCAGAAGCACCTTCATCTGTGCCTTCTACTCCCATCTGAAGAGGAGAAAAAAAAAAAGTAATTATATCACAGAAATTTTCATCTGCTTTGTACATGCTTGAGGATAATACTGCAACTCTAAGGTAGTATGCAGGGGAAGAATCTGACCAACTATTGCCTATTACCGCAGACCAGTAGAGCTACAGCATTTGTTTCTAGGAAAATATCTATTATTTATGCCACACAGTGCTAATACACCAGTACTTGGAATCTTCCAAACAAAATATGTATAGGCTAATACACGTGCAGATACTATTAACTGGAGAAAAGGAGACTATTTTCTTACAGATTTCCCTTTTGTAAAACAAAATCAACAGCATGGATTGGTAATACATATCAAAGCACTGAGCTGGCCAGTGACAGCACGTATAACTTTTGTCACTTTCCACAAATAGATAATTTACTGTGCAACAAAAAAAGCAAAGAGATCAAGGGGAGACTAACAAAAGCCTTCAGATCTATGAACAAAAGCTTCTTTTAAACAGAAAAGTGCATCAGATACCTAAACATGAATGTGGTCTAAAAGCTTATGCTTCACAGATTTTGAGTTTGGTTCCTACTGAAATCCCTCCTTAGGTAAAGCACTACTTCAAAATAAAAAGTTTCTCAGGAATTAATGTCTCATTAATGTCTAGCTCTTTCAACTAGCAGAAGAATTTGTCTTTCAAGACAGAGATGTGCATCCAGCTGAATAATCTATCACGAAGACATCAATGGAGCTATCTTTAAAGTCACACGTTTCTGCAGGCAGGCACTGCACTCACTCCCAGGCAGAAGAGGTGACACAGCCTGATGGAAAAGCTTCAGCCAACCATGGCGCTGGGATTAACATTAGTGATAGAACAGGAAGTCATCTGATCTATTGGATGACAGAAAAAATAAGCTGAATAAAAACTCACACACCTATGTGTGTAGATAAAGTACGTAAAGCAGTTTTGAGCAGCTGAACAGTTGTTTGAAGTTACAGTATTGATAAATGATTCTGGAGCTGTGGTGGCTACGAGGAACCTGCTTTGCATTAACCAAAAACATAATAATTCCTTTTTATATTGCTTTAAGCTATTTAATATCTTTAGCTTTCAAATACTTCCCACAATCATCAGCAAGCACTTTGGAATTTCATCAGAATTGGCAAACACGCGGAATTTCTCCCATTGCAAGACTCAAATACTTTGTATGTAACAAGCAGTCAAAAAAAAAGGATGAAGAAACAGCAATGATGTTGATGCCTGATGACCCCATGGGTCTTGGCAGTCTTCTGAGGGAACACATCGTGACAGCAAGCGCCGCTGCTCACCAACCAGCCCATTCCCTTCCCTCACTCCTGGCTTCACGATGCACTCCTGTTCTCAGGGCAAGACATTTCTCACCAGAGAGCTCAAAACTATCCCTTTCCCACCCAGCACATTGTTACGTCACTGACTTTATATGGACGCATAAGCGTTTACCAGCATAAGCTGGCAGTAAAATTATGAGGGCATCAAAAGCAATGGGTTAATTCCAGCTGGATCAGTGTCCTCTCATCTACAGACAGATTCGATGGAAGCTGCAAGGGGTGCATCCCCCTGGGATGGTGACACTGCCCAGGCAAGGTCAGAGGAACACTATGTATTCCAGTTTAGCAAAAAGGCCTTCCTGATTCTATTCCTGCTACATCACTGACTCTGAATAATGTTGTTTACATTGCTAATCATTACTTCAATTTATAGAAAATAGGAGTTGCCCACCATCCAGATATAATAAAATGAATTCTAACAGCGTTCCCTAGCACTTCCATGGTTTTGCTATATAACCTTTTCCTGTTCCATTATGATCTGAACAGCAATTTCAAATTTTCTGTGCCAAGTGTAAAATTTCATCCTAACATACATGCTTAGATTTCTGCACTACAAAGGTGCTCTCATCTAGTGTAACACAGTGTTTCTGAATGCTAGATCAGGCCTTGTGTTTCCACTAGTTCAAATGAACATAACAGAATGTTAGTTGCTTATCCAAAAATAAGATGGACTGAAATGCCTGGTGTCATATGCCATCAGTATGAGGAAAACCAGAAACATGTCTCCCACCAAACCACGTAAAGCAAAAACACAGAATAATTCAAGTAAGCAGGTAACTTATTGCAGCTTAAATAAAGGGACTGGGCATGCCATGACTCTCTGACCACTTGCCCGAACAGCATTTCTGCAACAGACACGACTAGTGCCAAGAGAACAAACTATTCTCTACCGCACGGTGCTTAAGCTCAACACCAAAACTATGAAAATGTTGTGGGCTATTAACATTTAACAATAGAATCATAGAATCATAGAATCATTATGGTTGGAAGAGACCTCAAAGATCATCAAGTCCAACCGTATACCTGATGCCACCCTGTCCACTAAACCATGTCTTGAAGTGCCACATCTAAACGTTTTTTGAACATCTCCAGGGACGATGACTCCACCACCTCCCTGGGGAGCCTGTTCCAATGCCTAACAACATAGGTATAGGTACATATAACTAACCCAATATGATATTTTTAGGAAGTCTCATCTGACCTGTCATGACATTGTCATCAGGGAAACTAACAGCTCACTATTACTGGAAGTCTGTACTGTTAGCACAAAAACATTTATACAAAATTACACCTTCTAGCAGGTATATAAATTCTGTACAATAGCCAGGACCCTGCATTACCTTTCAAAGGAAAGAAATTTAAATAATGACAGCCGGTCAACCCCTCAAGATTGACCAATGACTCTGAAAGACAGGTCTTCAGGTAGCTACCAAGTAAATAAATGCGTATTCAAAGACTGAAGGTGAGATAACCTTTTGCGCAATGAATCTCAAAAATATTGGTGGTTAGTATGACAAGGTCAAGAAAACACACAAGTTCAAATGGTTTCTCCATCCAATATCATTCTGCTTCTCAGTAACAATACAGTGCAGCACATAGACCATTTTAAGGGTTATTTTGAGATGCATTTTTTCCTTTGTTCAAAATCAGGCTACCTTACTGTCTTTAGTTTATAAATTGGTATTAAAGACAGTAGCTGTCAAGCTCATTAACTGTAACACATTTTCTTCTGCAAAATATCAAGAGTTCATATGCCTGCTGCGAAACGATATTATTCATAGTCAGATCTGACAAAGATCTGACAATTAAATGATGCTATCACCTAGGTCTGTAATTCTAAGAGAAAGAAAAAATATTTGGTATAATGAGCTATGAAGTCTAATACAGCACATATAGTATCATATAGCCACAGCATGCACTTGTATATAATATAAAATGCTCAAAAAGTGCAGGATCAGCATGAAAGCTATTCAGTCTGAATAACTTGTGCTCTAAAGTATCTTCAACGCTGCAGTTGTCAGGACACCATCCTGACAGATGTGATCTTAAATACTTGGCAGCTAATATCAATGAATCAAATGCACTGTGAAACTTCATGTCAACTGAAGAGCTAGCCTATTAGATAAATTACTTCCATCAAAAGCACTTGGATACAAGTTTGGAAGGCTCTTCTTCCACTACTTATTTAAACAACTTTAAAAAAATCTCCCCTGAAACTTCTAGTGTTTCAAAAGAACAAGTTTCATAATGAAAGCATAGTAAGACAACAATAGTTCTCAATAGTCAGAGAATTGCTAAATTTCTATAGTATATGAATGCTCAAAAAATTCAGTAATTTTTGCAAGAGCAGAGTTTTGTCCAGTTCCATTTTTATACTAACAATTGCTATCTCAGCAACAGTTTAATTTTTAATATTAACAAATAAGAAGAAATGGAGACTTTTGATAAGGACTCCGTTTGAGTTATATAACCAGTGCGAAAAATTTCTATTATGGTGTTAAATTACAGCAAATTGTAAGCCTCAAAACTGAAAGCAAGCAAAATCAAATTCTTAGCATAAAAGATGTCAGTTAAGCTCAGTGACTTTTTACTGTTATTTTATCATGAACAATACAAAATCATGAAAAGCATTTCCAAATTTTGGTGATTTTTGTCAGGCAATATAATTTTTTGCCAAAAATTTCAATCAATGGTAAAACTAGGAGACTTATATTGACAGGTTTCTCTGACAGTTAATATTATCATCTTACACAAATACAATGAACAAATAGGCTAAACTTACCATCACAGCAGGGTTTTTCACAGTGATACATGGAGTAGTAGCTCGGAGGGCTCCACTAACACCATGGTAGTATTTAAAACAGATCTTTATTTCAGCTGAAAACAAAACAAGAATCACATTAAACCCTTCATGACTGACCCTCGGCAAAAGAGAGACAATGAAAGAAACATGAGCATATGGGAGTCATAGTTCACTTCTGTTCACAGAGTCTGTTCGGGCAGTTGATACGTCTTTGCTGTAAAAGCACACAATAACTGTAACTGAAATATATTTTCTCTCAACCTGTAGAAAATTGGAAAACCGTCTCAAAGAAAGTCTGAATAGAGTTTTTGGTTAAAAAGCTTGTAAATGCTGCTTTTTTTTAAAAAAAAAAATCTTAACTATATTTCTACTCACTCAGTAAAAAACCAACAGCTCATTTTTTTCCAGTTCTTGCAGTGAGATGTCCATGGTCACTATAAGGTAAGAAAGGTCTAAGTATTCGCAAGCCATAGTTCACATGAAGACACTTTTGTGTGTTTTGTATGGGTCCAGAGGGAAGGAAAAGAGATCAGTATTGATCTCCGAAGACAAGTCCATTTCAACATAATACAGTTAATGTGAATTATAATTTTTCAGCAGATTTCTAAGTTGCAGATCAAAAAATAATTACACTTTTTATTCTCAAATTATTTAATCATATGAAAATTAAGACCTCTCTCTACAGCCTTATACACATAGGTGGATTTCAAACTGCCGATGAAAATGTTTAAAAGTACTGCATCTTGTATTAACTCCTCCAGATCCGAACTGATAAGATTTCCCTTTTTGTGTGACCTTTCAAACCTTTTACTATCATTTAGTATGCCAAACCAAAACCACTCCTGATCCTGGTAAAATAAGAGAATAAACAGACAGAACTTGAGGATGAGATAAAAAACTATAAAACTCAAGCTCTCAAAGTTTGGACATTAGCCCTACAGATATTCTGACATTCTGGTAGGAGAGGAGATGCAAGTATGGCTGATCATGGTGGAAAGCTATTAATATGCTGCTCAGTGTACTCCAGAAAGCTCATTCTATATGAATAGGGTCCATCATTCAGTGATCTGTCTTCAGAAATACTTCAACAGGAAATTAAGAATAGAGCAACTCCTTATCTCCTCTTTGTGTGTTGGGTCCTTCTGTTACTTAACAGACAAAAAGAGTAACTTACCTAATTCTGCAGCTTGTATTTCTGATACTATTTCAATATAATCAGCTATGGAAAAGGCTTACCAAGACATTTGCTACTAGGATGATTCTTGTCAGACTTTGGAAGGAGTTGCATGACATATCTGAAGGAAACCTGAAGCACTTTACATTGGAACACAGGAAAGGTAAACATTGCACCACGTTTCTGGTCCCACTGAATAAAGTTTTGTTTGCTAAACTGCATTTACTGCAAACGAGTATTACATTTAACCTAAGCCTGATCTCCATTGTTTCTCTGCATTCTTCCAACCCAGCAGAGCAGCTATAATTATGGCTGCCCTTGATCCTATAGGATTTCCCCTACCTGGAACAATGTCTCTGTTTTCCTTCTCCGTTTGGGTAACTCTTCTGTGTGAGGTTGACGAGGGTTTACCTCTGGGTACAGAAATGGCCGCAAGCAGAAGCAATGGCCACAGGCACGCAGAAATTACAGCAGACAGTTCAGATATACCAGAGGATATGCATGAAAGTTGTGGCGGTTCGGTTCCTCTGACTTGGTTTAACAATATGTCAGTACTCCTAAAGTACAAAACTGCAATGTTTTGTATAAGCTTTTGAGGCACCTATGGCACGATTCCTTCAGGGCTGAAGTATTTCATCACTGCAAGATAAATTACCACTTACCCCTACTCAGAAGGATTAGAAATCCATCCTGCAAGCCTGCTCAGCCAAAAAGGATTATTTATTTATTTATTTTTAAATTTGCTGCTGTTAAAGGTTAACATTTATTTACTATCTTCCTCCCAGAACAAAAAGGAGGCACCTTCAGAACTACCCTTCAAAGGAAAGTGTCTGGCTGACAGCGCCTCCAGGGACTTAAGAGGTAGAGAAGCTGCTGATCCCACTTCCTCCTCCTCACAGCTGGGTTCACACACACAGTCAAAACATGCTCTATTTAACACAAGCTTTACAGCAAAATTCAAAATGCAGACAGGATTTCTAATCACCTAAAAAGGTTTATCGGACCTAAAAATTTCAGGTCAGGATCTGCAGGTTATTCCTAAACTGAGCAATTCTGTTGAGCTACCAACAATGCTTATACCTAAATGGAGACACAAAAATTTCTAGCTCGCATAAAATTGAGAGTTTCAGCACTTGCAAAAGTTGGCAGGATTTATATCAAGTGCTGGACTCCCCGCATTGTAAAATGCACATGTTAAGTAACCAGGAATCAAGTCTTGAGCACCTCTTAATCACACTGTGAATGTATTATGACTACATGAGAGCACAGTAAGACAATGAACTATTCCACCAAGACTTCTCCTTTCCAGCTACATTGCTCAGTTTGATGTGACCCAAACTTTACTTTTCAGAGAGTTTCTGGAGCTGCTGTTTATTCGATCTCTTGTCACTGACTATCTTCTCTCAATCCATCACTTCTGAAAAGAACCTAGCAATGGAAAGGTTATCAGCTGCTGCTCGTATCCACAGACAATCCATAACATGATAGCAGAAAGAAGTTTGTTATATATTCTCACTACACTGACATGTACACTCCCCCTAAAAGCTAAAATGCAATGCTACCAGCTTTGCATTCTCAAATTTCTTTCTCTCAGTGACTTCTATGACCATACATTACTTTTCAATACCTGTATGTGGTTGGTGACAGAAGAAAACAATGTTTGATTCAAGAAATAGATATGAAGATTCCTTTCATATAAAGTAATTTTTTACAAAAATTCCTCAGGACTAATTGCTAGAAATAATTAGAAAGAGCAGAGCACTTAAAAAGCATGACATGGAGACTTTTCCCCCCAGTTCCTAACAGAAGCAGCACTGATTTAGTTTGGGCTTTATACAGCACTACACACAGGAGTGGCAAACCTGCTGTTGGCATTGTGTCGACACGGTTAACACAAGAGAAGCTATGCTTGAAATTCAGCATGAAATTAAGAAATGGGCTACCCATCACATGCATGCGGATATTGCAGAAATGAATATGGGTTTGCAAGACTGGATCTTGTACATAGCAAGAATACAATCCCTTCATAGTACCAGAGACAGATGAGTAATTTTTTTTGTGGCTAATAATGCCAGAAACTGCAGTTAATACTTAACAGTAGAAGAAACCTCACAGGAACCCTGTCAGTTCAAAACAGCTGAGGATCTAGCTTTTTACATTGCTTGTACTGTGTTATCAGAAAAAATGTTGATTAGAATACTTTTTTCTTGATGACTGATGGATTCCTGAGCTCCAAATAAATTGAAAATAGGTATCCGTGGCTGTTCACAATAGAACACATCTCAGCCTACAACCTATAACTAAGGCCCCATAAATATACAGACCTCTTCAGAAACAGTAAGTTCAGTTATCCGCAAACAGGACTTTAATATTTAGAGAGTTGAGCTCAATACCATATTAATACACAGGTTCCCTCTGAACTGCTCCATACTATAAACTGCGCAATAGCATATGTCACCTACAGAGTTTTCCCAGTTTCTTTCATTTCTCCTGCCACCTTGCTTTCATGTGTTTCCTTTAGGGGAAAACTTGCACTTTTTTTTTTTTTCTTTCCTACTTCTTCTTCCCTCAACAAATTAATTAGCTTGCTTTGTACGTAATGTGTAATGAAAAAGTTAATAGCAGTAAATCCAGCAAGGGAAAGACATCTGTAACTGACCACAGGACTATTTGCTGTTTCATTCAAGAAAAATATGACATTTCAGAACAAAAATTATTTTCATTCATGGGGGAAAAAGAAATGACTGTACCTAGCTCTGTGTTCTTGATACCACACATGCTCCACTGTCATTGACATTCCTCCAGATATCATACAGACTGCAAGAAATTCCTTCTTCATTTAAAAATAAGACAAAAATGAAATTAGGGTATCTATAATTCTTTAAAAGTTATCACACAGCTATATAAAAAGTGGTATATATGTTAATTAATCTGAACACTCTGTAAAACCAGTCTCCTCCTTTAAAAGTCATTAGCTGCTATCATTTTATAACCATAGTTTTATAGCTCAGGTCCATTACATAAAAATCTTGGAATTAACAAAGGTTTCTGGGACTCAAACATTGACATTTGAATTTCAAAAGAACTCCCGTATGAAATTATAGCATTGTACTTCCCTCTATGGACCATACACTCTTGCCTCTTCAATAATAAAGAGATCAGCTTACACCAAATAATAACTTGCTTTTAAAACATCACTAATTCCCCAAAGTCCTCCACTTTAGCTACCTTTTTACTGCCTTTAATACTTTAACTTTGCCTACGAAAAACTTGCTTCAGGATAGAAAGATATTCAGAATACATGAACTTGGAATACATAAACACATGAACATAATTCTGCAAGAATGCATTCTTTCCAGGAGACTGATAATTCAGGAAAACTAATGTGTTTGCTGCAAGAACAGTTTGCTCCGGATATACCTTAGTCAAATGGAATGCCTAATTTAGCGGTGGAATCACCCCACACTCCTTTGAGAAGGGATGGGCAGAGACAGCTCCAAAAGACAACTCAAATCCTAGTTGGGTTATAAAAGTCCATGGAGGTAAAATAGTGCTCCTGGTTAACTGCACAGAAACTGCACAGCAGCTAATACTTCCTGGACACCACAGCTAGATGCCAAAGTTACTTGGGCTGAATCCATGGCTCTCTGCAGATACAAACATATGCCCTCCAACATTCAATGAGGAAAAAGGTGACATCACATAAACTCAACCGAAAAATACGACAGCATGTTCTGTGGAACTTACTTAAGAAAACTTTGTCACCAGAACAAGTTAAGTCACTCACATTCAGACTTTACAAACCTATGAAGGAGATGCAATCCAGGGAAAAGGCACCGGGTTCAACTCTCATTTTCCCCAGCTGAACCCAAACACCTCATAGACAACTGCAGGAATTTCGAACTGCTGTGCACACCCTTCCAGTTGATTTCCTTTTCCTTAGCATGACAGTTCAGTGGACACAACTTTTTTGTTTGGACATTTAGCATTCTATTCCCTGCATCACTTTAACCACGCACCTTTTCCATTGCTTCCTACCGGGAAATAGCAAACACAGCAGCACAACACAAGTGCCAAAGCTGGCTGCCTCTGGGTACTTGCCATCTCTCTCAGCATGTATAGCATAGAATTTATTTTACAGAAGGAATGATAAAAAAACCAAACAAATCCAAACAAACAAAACAACAAAAAAAAACTAGAAAGTGACTTAAGCAGACTTACAGAAAGCTTTCTAGATAAACTAGGATCAATAACAGAAAATGTTTATGTCCCAGTGGTCTCTGTTCGTCTAAACTGCTTCAAAGGAAACTATTTGGACAAACAGTTGTTCAGCTAACAGAGCCTACCTAACGCTGCCAGCTCTCCTCACTTTGCTGTCACTCCAAGACATTCTTATTTACAGTCACGAGCATTGTCTATCATATTCCAGTTTGGCAAAGCATTTAATTATAATTTAACCTTTAAAACAAAACATTGGGGGTATTATGTGCTTAAGGAAGTCAACAAGGTTTGCCACAAATGTAAAAAAGATCTGATCCTGTTTCAGTTATTTGTTATACTCAAAAATAGCTGTTAACAGACAACAGATATAAATAGCAGAAGAATAATAGAAGTATTTCTAACTCGGTGAATGTGTTTATAAATAGGGTAGGGACAATAATCATGAGTCCCCAGACAGACCACTGAAAGGGCACTGGTTGCAGGGCGCTACACAGAGGAGTGTTCCAGGCTCAGAACAATTCCATGTGAGAAACCCATGACCTTTATAGCATCTAATTTAAATGGTCAAAAATATAAAGACTGGATACCAGTAATGACTTACGTTGATAGAACATTCATTAACATTGACCACTTTGGTCAAAACCACTAAAAATACTAAACTGTGCTCATATCTCTAGTAACAATAACTCTTTGCTACAACAGCCCTTGAAAGCTAAAAGCAGATCAAGTTCAATATTAAACTGATTTTTTTTCCTTCAATATCTATTAGCTTAGGGGAGCTGGGAGTCCGCCCTGCTAGCTACAAAGTATGGCAGTTTCAGTCTCAATACATTATTTTTGCAAAAGTTATAATTTCATGGAAATATGGACTGAATACAGAGAACTCCACATAAAACCTCACTTGTAACATGATACAAGTGTAATGCAAACACATATATTATCATGTTTTCTGAGTACATCTCATAGTCTACTCATGCCACAAACCCAAGATTTTAAGTACAAACCAGACAGCATCCGTGCAGTCACTGCATCCAAGTGTCATAGTGTGGCATCAGGAGTAATTTAACCACAAACGCCCTAAGGATGATTTGGAAATGATTGATTTGACAACACTGGCAGTCTCTGGATGAATCCCAACAGCTGCCACTATGGAATACTGCTCAAGATAAAGCCACAGTATTGGTAAAGAAAAATATATGTAAATCAATATATTTCTACTCTACTCACAGTAATGACTATGACATTGAATGTTATAAATAACAAGAAAGACATTACACTATAGGTAAAGTAGGTGAAGGTGTTTCTTGTGGACACTGTAATTAGTACTCATGGGACCAAGGCTATAATTTCCAAAAACAAGTGCAATACAGTCTCAAAGGAGGCTCTTGGCCTATGCCTGTCCTAATAAACCAGGCAGGGCCACGGGAGAGACTCCAATGCGAGCACACGACCATCCATACTGCTTAACAGTGACCAAGCATCCCTGACACAGCAGGAAGGGTTGGCTGTATGGGCGCAAGCCACGCTGTGTCACTTGCTCCCAGCAACAAAAAATAGCCCCTGGCCTGTTTTACCTCCTAGAACATGTACAGCTTTTAACTTCTGGGGTCTTTGCATATGTAAGTGTATAAGCACCAGTTACCTGTTGCATGACAGTGACTGTACTATACTGAATCTCCCTCCCATGGCACCTCCGACGTGACCCATCCTTCCCCATATTGCAGAAAACTGACTTAGAAGCCACAGTTTATAAATGAACAGCTTTTGTCAACTAGTCTTCATAAAATTCAAGGTTCCTTTCACATGCTTTTTCTATCGGCAGCCTTTCCGTGGATCATTTCACTCTATCTTTCTGCTAGCTCTGTTCTCCCTAAGGAATACCATCATCTCTGTTACATCACGATGCCCCAAAGGGAGCCCCTGCCATCCCAGACTCAGACTGCTATACCCAGAGAAACACTCCGCCATCTAAAATCATTCCTGGGACAATTTCAGCCTCTCTTGCAGCAGAGACTAAAGGTCCTGACATACTTAAGGACCTGAACAGTCTGATGCCATGCTAAATACCAGATGACCATACCAAATGTGAAAGCATTAAGCTGTGTTGCACCTTCACACTATTGCCACCTGTTCAGAATAATACTCCTTGAACTTGTTCTTTCCTTTTACAGGAGAATGATGAAAACTGTTTGCAGAGCTGCAGCCACATTTAGCAATCCTTCTATAGTTTACACAGTAGACAACTTGAGGGAGCTGTCCAATGAGTCATTGTTTTCCTTCCATCACATTTTAGCAAGCCTCAGAGCAGGATGTTTTAAAGCCACCTCTGCTACATGAGTAAGGAAACACCATCTCAGGCATGTTGATGCTCAAATTCACCTTCTTGAATCTCTAAAATGACTGAGTTCCCTTTCATGCTTACATGGCACTTCTGTTCCTTCCCCAGGGAAAAGAAAGAGGAACCCCTGCCTCCATACTGGTTGGCTCTACAGTTCAGAGCCACTCACTTGGACTCGAGGTGACATCTTAAGGACACCAACTATTTGTGATGGTGAGCTGGAGTTCTGACTTTGCAAGTATTTCCTTTCTCCTGTTCATACGCTTCCCCCCACCCCCTTCCTCAGTCACTCTCCTCAGAGGCTGCTTGTATTTCTGGCATACATTAAATTTCTCATTATTTCACTGTTGATTCCTTTGATTCTCCCTTCTCAGGGTAGAGTCTACAGAATTTTTTGTGTTGTTTTTTGTCTAAAGCCAAGTGAGAGTTTTCTTTGATCATCCTTGTTTTGCTATTTTTGGATGCTTTAGGGGGAATTAATATCTGGTTTTAGTATGAAGATGATGAGACTCTCCCTGCCCTTCTTTCTGCAGGTTGCTTGATCTAAATAGAGCAGATGGCAAACTATGCATTTACATATTACTTCCTTGGGAAACAGGAGATCCTGAATCCATAGGGAGAGATTTTAAGAGGAGTAAGTGGAATGACTGGAAAATTGATTTACAAGACTGCGGATACACAGTAATGCAAAATGAATAAAAATGTGTATGCAAGGCCTACCTTTAAACATAAGCATAGGTTCCACAGACCTCAGTGAAACTATTAATAAGTTTACAGTTATGCACATGGAAAAACACCTTCCCAAATTAAGGTGTAAGATGCTTTTCTTAAAAGCTACAAATCCGAGGATTGTAGAAGGAATCTGAGGCCAAATCCAGCTGACTCCCACAGATTAACATTAATGCAATTAAAATGGAAATACTCCTTCTGCATGAGATTCATTTGCATATGGCTTGTTAGCAATGCTATCATCCTCTGCACTTCGCCCTACAGAGATGAAAAGATATATAATGTCCCTAAGCTCTGACACTGCTAGGGAAAAATACAACCAAAGTCTTTGGGATAATGTGCATGCTGACTGATCTCAACTCATCATTCAATGTTAGTACTTCTAACATTGCACAGCGAGAACCCTGACAGCACAGCTCTTCCCACACCCAGCCTGGTGCCGCACCGCAGAGGCAGTAATGCTGTGCTCGTACCTGAACTGCGCAGCCACCTGCTGCGTTTGCCTGAGTTGTGATTTAGTGGTCTGAGGAATAAAAAAGAAAGAATAAAAAAAAAAGAGCAGCTGCCTGTAGTTGTATCAGAGTTGCTTCACCACCTATAAACTACAAGAAAAAGTCTCACTGAGCAAACATGGTCATGTATCTGTGGAGCCTTCCAGTTTAAAAAGTGGAATCAGAAATTCAGTTAAGTGTTTCAGGGCAATTTTTGGCCTCTCACTAGAAACACAAGTGTCACTGGTGACACATTTATCTGCCATACTAGGTGCTATAGCAACATATGCTCATAAATGTTCCTTTTTACAGTTCTCAGCTGCTGCGTAATTGCTTGTCTCTTGTTCATTGTATGGCAGCAGAACTGTTCATTAGTAAAGCTAACCACAACCAAAGAACAGATATCCTGCACCCTTTCTATCAGTTGGTTGCAAAGTACAAAGTCAGTTGCAGCTGATTTTAAGTCAAAACTACT
Source organism: Cariama cristata (assembly GCF_000690535.1). Classification (NCBI taxonomy): domain Eukaryota; kingdom Metazoa; phylum Chordata; class Aves; order Cariamiformes; family Cariamidae; genus Cariama; species Cariama cristata. Next base: position 89,731 of record NW_009612535.1, read on the forward strand.
AGTTCTTGAAGCATTAACCTAGGTTACTCACGTGAACTAAAAATGTTCAAGAGCCTCATCTCCATACATTATGGAGCAGCACATAACCAGCTAAAAGATACAAACATCCTTGAAGTCAAACTGCCTCTATTGGCAACAATACTGATAGAGTATATGTACAAGAAAGATGATGCAATGAACTCTTCTAACATACATTTTAATCTGCTTTAATATACCACTGTCTTTGGCACCTTGAAAGTTAATTATCTTGATATTTATTATTTTCTTGATCTTTATCTTCAGTTCGATCATGTTTTCCTGTAATGAACTCCTGAAATGGAATTTAATTTTATCATATTAAAGCTTTTTTTTTTTTTTGGTTAAAGAAATGTGCTGCGTAACGCATAGGGTAACTTTGGGCAAGATTCAATGATCAGTTCTAGAAATAAGAAGTTTTAATCATTATTTATAGTACAGGGTATACAACACCTCTTGAAATAAATGTATTGCTGTTATATCAGTTAATTAGAATAAAAATTTCTGCCAAGACATACAGTTAGCAGCACTGCAGTGTACAGTGAAGTAATAGAGTGGGAGTATATTTTTTTTATTTATGAAAGAAGATTCATTGCTGTAAGGCTAAACAGGCGGTAGAACAGCTCTCAGCTCTTTCAGGACTGATTGCCACTTTGATGCTTGGCATATCAGAGTTTCCAGCAAGCTCAGACACAAAATCCTAGGATTAGAACATCAACTTCTTTAGGGGATCATATACTTTAGATGGTAAGGTAGTTTCTTTTCATCAAAAAGCAAAAAACAAAGGAAAAAATAATAATAATTAAGAAAAAAAAAAAGACACAGCAGAGTGGCTTAGCTTCCTATAAATCCTGGTCACCTATGGGAGTGGCATAGCTCTTCGATTTGAAGCTTGGTTACCAATACTCACAGAGTTCAACTGAAGACTTTTTCTTCCAGTCATATAGAGACTCTCAGTATTTCAAAATTGCCTTGTGGATTTCCCAGCGCAGCAAAACTTCAGCTGAGAAATCCTGATGCAACTGGACAGGAGGCTGGCACTTCCTAGAAACAAATCTAACCTTCATACTAAGAAACATTAGCAATCACTACTAGCTTATTACCTTTTCCTTTGTCTGCATTTACCATTAATGTTCACCCAGCTGAAATTTTAAACTTCTTGGGAAGGGACTTAATTTTTCAATGCGTATATACTATACAACATTGCATGAGGCAATTTCTACATCCCTTAAAACTGAAGCATGCTGTCTAAGAACGTCCCTGGAATACAAACGTACATCTAAGCTCAACTCCATTTTTATAATGTCCAGAAAAGACACTGGAAAACGCAGCCCCTTAGAGCAATACACTCAATTCCTTCAGTTTATCAGAGGAATTGACAAAATGGGTATGAAATGCCATCCTCTTGACTTGCCTTGACACAAAGGCATGCTTGCCTTTGGCTACGCATTGGATAAATAGGTACTCACATTCCATAAAATAGGGGCCAGGTTCAATTCGCCACACAATTTGTCCTTTTTGCGTGCCAGTCACTCCCCGATTCTTGGAATCCCAGAAATTGGCTGGAGAGTTCTCATCTGAAAGAGGAAAGCAAAAAAAATATTATAAAGTAGTATTTATAATAGCACTTTTCTTGGTTTTCTGTTTCAAGAGGCCCAGATATGAAAAATTACTTGTATTAAAAAATTTTTTTTAAAAAAATTAAACTAATTGACAAAAGATAAATGGCTTCACTTTCACAGTTGATAGATCAATTTATGCAGGGTGAGCAGACATACGCACAGCCAAAGTAAATATATGGTTTCCTGCAAGAGGTGACCTGCCAAGGTAAAGTATTAAATTCCAAAACTTCCCTAACTCAACAGAGAAGCTATTGAGAAAGTATAGCTGACTGAAACTTCATCACACCATTTTATTCAGCAGTCCTGCTCTGTGATGTGAAAAATCTAGCCTTCATTGCCCAGATAGGAAGTACGGAATTGCAACTACAGGTATCAAGACTTATTTCAGTTTTTAATATATTCCTATGTTTTAGAAACTAGTGAGAATATTTTTATACATACCCCCAAAAATCTGAAACTTTCAGTTTCCTGACTGGTACAGTATTATTCCCTATCAGTGCAGCCGAGTTAGAGGCTCAAAGTGCAGAACTGTCACTCAGGAAGCCAGAGATACAAATGAGAGATTCAGCAAAATACATTTAAAAGAGAATGGAGAAGCAAACAGTAAGTACCTGCAGCTCAGCTTACCAGTATCAATACCTTCCCCTCTGGAACTAAGCTTTTTGTCCTAACAGTAACAAACACAGGCCTTGGGGTTTGTTTTGTATGTACCGGCCTGTATTCAGGCACCCAGAACACTGCATGAATGAAAGAAAACCAGAGTGAGAAGCTGTTTGAAAGGGCAAAAAGGTTAGCTACGATGACCCAGAGGAAGCTGATATAAATCCAACTTAACTCTTTTGTACAGGAAGTTCTTTGGAAGTATGCATCATAGCGCTTTATAAGTGAATTTAGGCAGTTGTTTTTTAATTAGACAATTATACCTGTGACCTCAAATACAACATCCTAATTCTTTCCAGTGGTACTCGATATTGCTTAGTCTTAAATGAAAAAAAATAAAAATCCTGTTTTAGTACATACATTTGAACGCATTCTGCAATCTGAAAAAGACTTCATTAAGAACTTAGTCTACTGTGGCTTTGTTCATGAAGCTCCTGCCCATTCAAGCATATTTTCTTTGTACTTTGGTAGGAACTCCCACATAAATAAGATTACAGAACTGTCACCTACATTTTAGAAATCCATATGCTATTTATGAAAGAGTAATAAACAATGCAGCTTTTAAAAATAAAAACTTACTCTAAAGCTGCTCTTTCTCAGTTTCATTCTGACTGCTCATCTCAGCGTATGCATGGTAACTCTACTGAATCACGATTAGTGCAGTCTATACATTCACATCCCACCAAACTGACATGCAAAGCATTACCAGACAGATGCTGGACTTCTGTGATTACTCAAGAGTAAGTTATGCACCCTGTCCACAACCTGGAAGAGCTCTGGAGAGTCAAGAGGCAGCCATGGCAAGCTACTGACATTTTCATGCCTACAGGCATGGGCAACTTTGAGAATTTTTGGAAAGCTGTGGTCTGAACACCTCAACATCATGACAAGTCCAGAATAGTTTCATAATTATCTCAGTGACAACAAGAAGGGACAGGAGGGTTCTCCTAACGTCTGTGTTCCTCAAGCATATAATACCCTCAGGTTTAACTTTTCACGTGGAATCATCATGACAGTACATAAACTGCATATACCATAAAGTCAGGCATACAGGCAGCAAAAACTTAAAATACGCATACTTAATTCTTCATTACAGCAAAAAACTTTCTGAGTAAACAAAGCTGTATCTCACCCATGTATTTCTTTTTTTTCAAAGCTATATAAAGAGGAACTCTGAAAGTACAGCCTGTAAATCATCCTATGGGCCTCAAAAAAAAAAATCCCGTATGTTGCTTGCGATAACACTTTAACCAAAACAATACACTGTTGACTTATTTATTTACTGTTTCATTTTTTAATGTGCCATCCATACCCAAGGCCCTACTATTATCTTCCACAGACAGAACTCTAGAAAGCCATAACGTATAGCTTAACTTCGAGCAAATCTACACTAGTGCCTGTTTTGGTCCACCATGCAAACTCGGTTATCCAAACCATCGCTACCAAGAGCGAGCAGATTCTTTAAAAATTCCACAGTTATCTAAAACACAGATAGTTTTAAATTATTCAGTGTTCTCATTATGTCTGGGTAAATAAAGATGTGTTGTATGACAAAAAAAAAAAAAAAACACACACCAAAAAACCAACCCCTCCCCTAACATGCTCTAGTTCTGAATTTCTGTATTTAATCAACTGCAGAAGAGTATGTTCATAATTGTACACAGATATTCGGTATACTATAACCATAAACATGACATTTTTTATTTTTATCTTGTTCAATAAATCAAGGAACTCTGAAGCAATGAATTATGCATTTAACAGTGAGATTTCCAACATTAAGGCACAAGCAATTGTTCTTTGTTTTTTAAAATCAGTAACTAAGTAAAGTCAATGGTAATTTTTACAGGGACATTAGTGAGCTTCAGAAAAGGTCCTACCTGAACTAAGTCTCAAATTCTGACCTTACACTTTATTTAATAAAATCCAGCATTTAAGAAAGGGCCTGGATTTTCAGGTCTTTTATGAAGGAATAGTCTCCTCTGCAGCAATGAAGGCTAAATCATTGATACTCTGCCCACAGGCACACTGCCATTGCAACAGAAAGTGGTGGAGACAGAGGGATGAAAAATGCTGACAGACCACTGCCTGTCAGCAATTGACTCAAATTACAGAATTTATTTTGGACAGCTTTGATTTTCTTCTGAAACAGATTTTTTTTCCCTACTTTTATGATGTTTTTCACACGAGGGAAAAAAATAACATTACTAATGCATATGGAAAAATAACTTCAAACCTCAATTCATGGATTTTAAAAAAGAAACTGAAGAGAACAAAAAAAAAAAATCAAACAGCATGAAAACATTAAAGTACACAATATTGCCAAAATTTACTTATCAACACTACAATGAAAAACAGTTAAACAGTGATAGTCTTGGTAATATTCAGCTATGCAAAAGAAAAAAGTGTTTGAGAGCACAAAAAGCAGTGTCAGAATTACCACTACCTCATCTCTCCTCTTCCTCCAAACATATATATGTATGTACCTGTGTATATACACACTCTCTCTCTCTCCCCCCCCCATAGGAACTTCAATTCTAAGAAGATGTGGTCTCCTTTTAGCACATAATTGTTGCTGTTTGTGAAACTGGCGGCTGTTCCAGAATCTGGGCCAAAGAGTAGATATAAATATCCCTTCCCAGAACATAAAATATGCAACAAAATACTGTCTTACTGCATTGGTATCTTGTCCAGTGAGTCTACACTTCTGAAAGAAATAAAACAATGCAAGATGCACGGTATCTTTCTATCTTCAATAACTCTTAGACACAAAATATTACAGAAAGTAACATATTTTTCAGAGCTGCCACTGCTGCACACATCAGTGTATGCGAAGACATTCTACCATGAAAACTGGGTAGTAATCAATATATCACTGTGTGGAACTTCACACTGACTAGTGCTCCTTGAAACCACTATAAAGCAAACGTGTTCTGAGTAATAATGTTTTCTTTATTTAACTGCTAAGAAATCTGCCAAACTTGGTATTTTTCCACTTTGAGGCTTCACTATCATTACACCACCCTTTAAGGCAAGTTGGATACCAATGGCATCTGTGATACCCACAGCCTATCCTCTCAGTGTCAGCATTGTAGTTCTCCACCTGTGTCCACAGCTCTGCCCTGACGTGACAGTGAATTGGATGCAGCTCCCTCTGGCATGTGTCAATTCGGTATGGCTATCTTATGTGAAAAGCAATATAGGAGTACTGGATAAATGGATGAACAGTGCAATGAAAGAAGGTGGTACCATTTTTACAGAATTAGTTTTCACAATAAAATTATGCCCACAAAAGACTAAGAGCCATAAGAAGCTCCAGTATGCCCATACCTTTTCTGTACTGGGAGCCCAGAACTGAACCCAGCACTCAGATGTGTCTCACCAGTGCTGAGTAGAGGGGAAGGACCACCTCCCTCAGCCTGCTAGCTAGGGCCCTTCCTAACGCAGCCCAGGATGCCAGCGGATGACCTAGGCACACTGTTTGCTCTTATTCAACTTGTTGCCCATCAGAACCTCCAGGTCTTTTTCTGCAAAGCTGATTTCCATACGACCAGTCCCCATTCTGTCCCAGTCTCAGGAGTCATTCCTCCCCAGGGGCAGGACTTGGCATTTCCCTCTGAACTTCATGATATTCCTGTTTGCCCATTTCTCCAGCCTGTCTGAATGGCAGCACAAACATCTGGTTTATCAACTGCTACTCCCAGTTTTGCATGAGAATGTTACGCGAGTGTTGAAAGCCCTGCTAAGCCAGTATCTGACATCAGGGATCAGGAGGCTTCTGTAGACGCCACTTTTTGGTTTTTGTGTCTTATCGCTTTCAATATTTCTGTTTTAGAATAAAGGATAAACTACCTGAAATCGATCACCTTACAGAGTCATCTTGCATAGCTCAAATCAACAAATAAATAAATATGATACAGTCTTCTATAAGACACTTAAAAACCAAGAACTGCTACCAATTAATACCTGAAACAAGCCTTATAGTCCCAGTGTACAGACTTGTCATATGCAAACCAATGCTCATCTTCTGGTCCCAGTTTCTGTGGTCAGTAGTGTTCGGTTATGTGACAAAAGGCTTGTCTCCATGAATACAAAGGATTTTTATACTTTAACTACCAAAACATTATAGAATTCACAAATTCCTAGTGTGGAAACATCACAGATTGCTTACTGCATAGGAAAAAATTTAAAAGTTCCCTATAGCAATCTAAGAGCTTCAAACTTGCATGCTGATCTCTTTTCTGTAACACATTTTATAAAGACACTTATATCAGAGCTCAGAGAGAAGGTGATGCTTAACAGATTCTGAATGTCACCAAATGGTTTTAATTATACAAAATTTTACAATTGTCATCTTTCACTACCATATATGGGTATTCTAATGCACAGCTCTTGAAAAATCCATACAGCTTAGCTCAGAAAAGATCAATCATGATGGTAACACCTTTGTATCCCTGCATAATTCTGTTATCCTCATTTGGGATTTACATCCCAATCTCCACTTTTTCATCCCTTTCTGGAAGATGAAAAATCTTTTGAAGTGTTTGTATTGTTTATTCTTAAAATTTTTAATTAAGTTCAGATTGTCAAAATGTTGACTTCCTTAGCATTTTAGGTTAATTTTAATAAATTCTTGGGCACTGAAGATGATGCATGTGATTCATCCAATTGTTAAGAGGAGTGTTTGTGCTCAGCCTGGTGAAGCTTATAAAGCATTGATCTAAATGTTATTTCTCTTGTCAGGTGTGCCTTTACAGTATGTATCAGAGGAGCTGGAAGGCTGGAAAGAAGCAAGGCTATGTATAGCTTTGTCTTAAGCTGAGAATCATGGATCTGCCACCAGTTTCTCTTATAAGCATACTACTGAGATTGGTCATCCCTTATCTACTTTACTCTGTCATTTCACTCAGTCTTTAAAATTAACAGGTTTGTAGTTAGTCTGCATAGGAGGATATTTCTGAACTTAATTTTGAGCCAATCACCAGAAGATCTCTAGGATGCTATTTTCAAATGTAAAAGAGAAATCTGATTTACCTGCATTTTACTGCATGACTTCCAAAACCTCAGTCCCTGTGCCAGTAAGTGCAATCCACATTTTGGTGTGAGTGCAGTCTTCCAAGCAGTAAAAGAGACTGTCACCAAAATGTAAGATTAGCAAGAACATTCTAAAGAGTACTTACTGTGGAGTTTGAGCAACTGACTAGGAAAGTCTGTAACACTAAATTTTGTGCAATATTTTCACTTTGGAAACCTCTAATAATTTTAATTCTAGAAATACTAAAAAAAAAAAAAAAGACTAAAAATAATCTGAGGGTAATAATTAAAGAAGTAGCACAATGTTTACTGAACTAATGAACTAAATCAATTTCTCCCTTATATCCAAAATATGCTTAAAGGCAATTGAAAACCACATCAGGACACATTTAAAGGAGAAGACAAATTTTATCACCTGAGGGAGGCCTCACTCCTTTTCTGGAAACCCAGCAAGTAAATTAACAATTGCAAGGCAGAGCTTCCATCGCAAGCAATTATTATAATAAAATCACATGATGTCAACCCATTTAAAATACACTACATATCAGTTACTACCATACAAACAAATATTAATCCACTAGGTACAGCTTACATTCTGTGATTTTTCAGAATTCCCCATCTCAGTCTGAACAGTTCACGGGCTTTCTGGTGGAACCAAAACATTTCTCACAGAAGACAGCACTAGTGTATGCAGTACATTGCTGAAATTAAAGATCAACACTTTAATTTCACTAGTTTCAACTTCTAGCCTTACCTGGCCATTCCAAAGGATGCCTGTGGATCCTAAACTGCATTCCTCCATCTGAGCCCAATTAACAAACTGAAGAATAAAAAAAAATTAACATTTTACAGGGTGGATCCTGAAAATAGCATCCTGGTTCCCAATCACAAACAGTATTTTCTACAAAAGTTGCCTTCTGGATCCAGTCAGTGCAGCTCAAGTTTGGAGGCTGTAGCTCTGTATTAGCACTGTTGCATAATCTCAGCTCCACGAGGCGCGTCTGTCCTCTCCCTTCCTCTTGTCATTTGAAGGAAAGAGTTTTAGAAGGATGTTCTCAAACTCCCTGGCAGTTTCTAGCAGTTACACACAATTGTCTGCCTCTTCTCCTTTAATCAAGGGTTTATCTAGGTTCAAACAGCCCGTGTTAAAACATAAAGTATTACGTCCTTCAAGCTCAGCTATTTGCAGTCACTCCCCTCCGAAGGGTACAGGATGCCGAAGCCCCATCCTCCCTCCACTTCCTTCCTCGCCTTGTCCATGGGAGGATTCCTAAGCACGGCCACAGCCCCGCAGCACAGGGCGGGCTGATGTAAACAGGAGAATCGTTAAATCCTAGAAATGACGGCCAGACAGCCACAGCAACAAGCGCAGCAGGAGCTCGCTGGAAGTGCTGGCTTTTGTTTACTCAGTATTTCGCTCTCCCGCATGACTTCCCCACAAATCCAGTTATTTTAGAGAAGATGAGACTGCTCCGTGATATTTGGCTGGGATGAAGCTGCCTTTAACCCAGGATAACACTGCACTGGGCTCTTCTGAGCAGAAGGATAGGCAGGTGGCACAGAGTTGCTATTACTACCTCTCCTTTTCCAGGTTGGTAAATGCCACCTTAGCGCAGGGGCTCGGACAAGGCTCCATTGTGCCAGATGCTCTGACTGCTCACAAACCTCCTGATGGATGCTGGCAGCTGACATAAAACTCCTTCAACTTATGGCAAGGACCCAAACTGTGCTACAAGAACAAAAAGGGTACTTAAAAGGTATCTTTGCAATCTGGTCCATAGTCTGCAGATCGAGTCCTTCACAGCACACATTTAATTAAATTGTATGTTTGTGGAGCACTAGGTTCAAGCTCTCAAGGCAAATCTTGGTTTTTCTATTAATAATCAGATTTAAAAAAAAAAAAAAACACAACAGGGAAAAAACCCAACCCCTTAAAGGAAAATTTGTTCATACTCTGCTTGAATACTTTCCAAAAAATGCTTCCAGTGAAAGAAATTAAGATGGACTCTTTGCTAACGAAGAACTGAAAGCTACTGTATTACTTTATGTTTGCCTGAGCAACTCTAGGAATTGTATTTTCAAAGGACAGGAGGGGAAAAAACACCAGAACTGGATTATTGTAAGAGAAGTTTTAAAACACTGTTGTGTACTAAATGGCTGGAAACTGTTCTCTCTTGAATGCCAACAGAGCAACACTCCCAAAAGGTAAAAACAAAATTCTTGGACAGTCTTAAAAGCTGCCTAAGCAGCTACTAAATCCTAATACATGCTATCACAGGTGTCTTTTCATAACACTTTGGAAAACTTGGATAGTAATGAAAATATAAGACACAAATCTTCAGCTGAGAAAAGCAAGGGCAGAAAAGTAAGAGGCAGAGAAAGGTACAACAGATGCTCTTACAGCCTCACACAGGAGAGAAGCAGCTGTTGGGGCTCTTCATGAAGGTGATGGGGCACTGCCAGAGGCTGCACTCTGAACTCCAGCCTCAAGGCAAATATCAGCCTTCTGGTGACACAGTCCTGCTATATTAGCAGTGAAGGATCACCATCATCTATATTCAGAGATTTAATATCATGATCCAGGGTCAAAAAAACAGGGATGTGTTTGTTCCTCACTGCACAGCAGCAATTTGTTTCCTTGCACAATCAAAATTAAAGTTCACATACCTTCACTTACTGCCCCTGCGTTGTGGGCAAGAAGAGGAAAGATTTCACTCACATTCCCTTGGGTGCCCTCCATGACCCCCTACCTACCACATATATTATGTTGCTGACGTTTATTGCACTCTATTACTTTACGCAGCAAGAGCAATTATTCATTTTTCTATGTGTGACTGGCAGGATGGTCAGGAATAAGCTGTACTTCTCTAACGCTTCACTCCTACTTCAGCTGCAGAGCAAAGGTGGAAGCCATACCATACACCCCATCCAAACACTAAACAATGAAACCTTTTTGGTATTGAAGCTTAAATATGTGAGTGGCAAGATCCTTGTTCTCATTTTCATATGCAACTTTTATTCTGACACTGGCCATGAGGTGGACTATTTCCTTCTTTTTCAAGAATTACACCACTGCATTTTGTTTCCTTCTATATGTACATTTCAACGTGGGGATCAGAACATCTCCATGTGCTCTCACACAACATGATATTTCAAGGCACAGCAGCAGCTCAATGCAGAATGATACCCAAAGATACCCCCAAAAAATACGAGTAATTTTTTTAGACATACAACACAGTACAATGGCAGGAATAAAGTGGAATTCCACTTCTCTGTATTCAAAGTAAAGACATCATTAAAATTCAAAGCATTCAAAGACAAGAATAAATCCTTTCACCCATCTCACTGGCAAAAATTCAAAAGTGTAAGAATAGCAAGGAAATGACCTCAAGCTTAACCTCTTTCCTGAAAATCTTATTAATCCTCCTCCATAAAATGATGTGCATTTTGTTCCCATCTACACTTCAGGTTTCGCACACGTGCCAGTCCCCTGGCACAAGCACTCTGTGCAGCGTAGGTCAGCAACCAGCTGACCAGGCTCACCTGGAAGCCAGATCCTACACAGCACATACACAACGCTTGGGTGTTTCTGCAATGCACCACAAAAGACAGGATACTATGAGAAAGGCATAATGTTAGATAAAAAATTAAGCTAGAGAACAATACTGAATAAACTCTGACAGACGGTACAGCACACCCTTAGACATAATGGCCATTAGATGCTTGATCATATTGTGGAAAAGTCCCTACATCTTTGCAAAATGCTAATAAATCACCTACCATTTAGTTCACTGAGGTCCAGCTGGCTGTATTTGGGGGTAAATGTAGCATGGAGGATGCTTCCACCTCCTCCTGAAGGAAGCACCACACAGCTGAGGCAAGAGCTGCACCACCTCTCATGTCAACTCACAATCATCTCATCTGCTGATGGTTTGGGGAAGATGACGTCTGCAGGAGATGGAGACAGCCTGTTCCTCAGGGAGAAAGCCAAAAGCAGGAGCCACCAGGCAGGGAACAGTTTGGAAATTCAGATGTAGGCCACCAATGGTTACTGAAGTTCTACTACACTTGTAATCTAACATACTAGAGTAACTCAGTGGGTTATCATATTATAAAGATTAAAGAATAGGAGGATAGCAAAGATGCAAGCAATATACTGAGCAAAAGGGGAGCCTGTAGCATCATCATTGACACTTTCAGAAATCTTTTTGCCTTTTTTTTTTTAAGCACTTCATTGTGTCTCACACCTTTTTAAAACTCTGATACAAACCCATCTTCACAACTGTAATTCCTTCTCAACACGCTCCTGTCTGTGATAGCCAGTTCCCCACCATATCCCCAAACACATTCCAACACTCCCACAACCTTGTAGCTTAAAGGTGATTATCTTGCTTTTAATGGTAGCAAGTCCAAGAAAAACAAACAACAAAAACAACTCTGTGTGTACAAGTATCCTAAAGGCCTGTTTTTCTGGGACAGGACTGTTTAGCAAATCTAGAAATACAAGCCATTTTTCCTTAGTTAACTGTAAAAGGTAATTTTGGCGGTAAGTACTGTCAGAGCTAAATGTTAAAAAAAAGCTTTTCTGTGTCCTATTTAATCTGCCAGTCTAAGTTTATTGTGGAATGTTTTTCATCATTTTCCGTCTCGACTGCAACCTAATATGGTGTCAGATAAGCACTTGTTTGCTGGCAGTTCATGAGCTGCTGAGCTTGCTTGAGCTGCACGCAGAAGAGAATTGCAGCTTCCCAAGAATAAAGGGCATGCACTTTTATCTGCGACCATATTCCTATCACAAGTCTTTGCCAGAGAAGCTAGAAAATATAACAAAGTATTCCT
>NW_009612535.1:101928-138394 GCF_000690535.1 Cariama cristata
TGTGGAAGACATGATACCAGCAAGGCTGTGCTTTTGTCAACATAGCCTATCCTGCCCCCAGATAAATTCTGTCCATAAACAAACGTTACCAACAAAAGCACAATTTTGCCAGTGCAGCTAAACTTGCAGAGAGGGCTTTCTCTGGTGTGGCTGTCTTGGTACAGATCATACGTAATCTCACAGCCAGCAGAAAAAGTGAGGGGTCATTTATTTCATGGTCTTCATGATGGTTTTTTTATGGACCAGCAGCATCTGGTCATATATGCAGATACCCAATGCAGAAACGTACCACAGAAACTGGGGATTTTGCTTTGTGTTTGGGTTTTTTCTGGTCAAATATTTCTGAAGTGCCAACAGTGGAAATCATTTCAGGAAGGGCCAGATGGTTATGGCAGCCCTGCGAGTTTACCAGTGGGGTCAGCAACCCCATCCCTGTCCCTCCTTCATAGCCCCATTACTAGCTCATAAACTAACCTTAAATACACTTTATTCCACATGTAATTTGTGTATAACTTCAAAATGAGGTTTTTCTTGTGAAACTGTCAGCAAACACAATTGCCATAACTGAGAGGGCTTAAAATAGAGTCAAGATGACTGTATGCTATTTTTACTTTTCTTTTGTTTGCAAATCTAAAAATAAAACACCATTTTGAAACATTATGAAATGTACATCTGCCCTTTAAACATCATATGCATCACTGAAATGCACATATGTAAAAAGCATACCAGGCTAGAAGAGATTCTTAAAACATACACATGTTATTTTAAATCTGTATTTGGAAACTGTTGCAAGCATCTTTTGTTCTACTTATATTTATGAAATTTTAAAATCAGTTACCAGTAAACAAGTACTTGGAAATTGTCCACCAAAACTTACTGAAACATTAGGGTTGACTATTCACCTTTTTCTCCAGATCACATTTTGCAATATGCCTCACATTAGCTACCCATGAAGCACAGTAAAATTTATTTCCAGCATGTTTGCTATTACCAACCTGTAGGTTTGCACAGAACATTTGCTAGTTTCCTTCTTTCCTTTTTGTCCATCCTTCTGCACTCTTTTCCTTTTTTCCTCCAGCCTCTCATACAGTAGAAGAAACTACCCCACTTTATATGGGATTTAGAGTAGTACTGCTACATTATTAGCAGAAACCCTGTTAGTGGTAAGATGGGTACCCTAAGAAGTATCTAAGGCAAGTATCAAGCCTGTTTCTACCCGTATAACCAACTACAAAACTTCCTGCTTTAATTAACAGGAGCTATCCCAGCCCTAATTATCAGCAGTCATTCTATCTCCCATGCCCTACAACTTAATAACAGTATGTGAGTACTTTAAAAATTCACATAAATTTTGCAAACACTTTTTGACAAGTATTATGCTTATTTCCTTTTTTCATCCTCTGGTCCTAAAACTGAGATGATGACCTATTGTAAGAAACTATAATTTATTAGTTTTCAGGTTAATAAATTTGTTAAGTCAAAAACCTCACCTAACAGATGATAGTCCAAACTGCTGGAAAGGCAAAACTAGTTATTGATCACAGTAATCAGCAATAATTTTAAAAGCCCCATTCTAACTTACTCAAGTGACACAAATTCCTCAATTTCTGCAATTATCTTCTACCAAAACTGACCTGAATTCACTGGTGCATCATCCACTTGATGTGCTTGTTTTTGATTCATATTCTAACAGATATATTGCTGGCAGAAATATTTACATTTTAGCAAGTGTTAGAAAATATTCATACAGTACAAAGGATGAGTTCAATCACTTCAGATCAGTCACCACCTGTATGTGCAACACCTTGACCAACAAGACCTTCCAGGCTCTGCAGAGATACAGACAAACACCAACCAAGCATAAACAGCTAGACCTGAAAAGTAACTTCATGATATTCACTCACCAAAATAAAGGAGCCCATCAGCACAAAAGCTGTGTCATTCAGCAAGAGCTTGCACTTCTAATCCTCAATTCATGTCACAACTTTCAATGAAAGAGCCACGGGCCCTAACAGATTCATTATGTAGATACAATAATTCTGAATAAATTCCAGAAAAATCCTTGAATGTATATATGCAAATTTCAAGCAAACAAAAAGCCTATGTTCAGTAAATGTATTTCTTTTCTAGAACTGAACAAATAATATGAAACTCAGAAGAAAGTACAAGAGATAAAAGGTACATATTCCTTCTTAAATCCCTGTAAGGGCATAAAGTATCCTAATGAGCTGAAATCTCATTTGTGGGGAGTTCTCAGACATGTAAAGGGAAGGAGGCACTCCCTTGCCAGATGGTATGTTCTGCTGATGGCCATGGAGGAGAACGAGTGTAACCACAAAAACAACTTAAGTGGTTTAACTGCCCACATATCCATACCCTTCACCAGTTATGACAAGTGGCTTTTTGTGTAGGTGAAAGTTTCAACCATAATCACTGAAGATTTTCCATCAGATTTTTTTATTTAAGAAAATAATAATTCATAATTAGCAAGGGTGTAAAACTCACAGCACAAAACATTCTGAGCCACAGAGCCAGCATCTCCCAAAAAGCTGAGCCAGCATTTGCACATGATGATCCATCAGCTGCTTTCATGGCCAACTAGTTGGGTGGTTTTATTTTGCTTTGATAGTAAGTCCCACCTGCAGGTTTCCCAAAGCCCTATTTTCTTGCCTGGAATGAATCAGCAAGGAGAAAAGTCAGTGCTGGACATGCTCCTCAAGGGTCCTGTGGAGGTTCATTTAACCGCTCAATCATTCCTGCATTTCTAGCCCTTGTTTTACTTGGTGTTTATTTAGCATTTTGTTTTGTTTTGATTGTTTGGGGGGTGCATGTGAAAGTGTTATTTATTGCTAGGGACAAAAGGCTAAAACAAGAAGCCTTAGGTGCAGTATACCCATGGAACACATAAAATGCCCAGAAAAAGGAGTTTTCCTACATACAGCAGCTGACATCTAGGGATCCAGGAGATTGGTTTGGGTTTTGCCTTCCCAAATAGTTGATGGCTTGAACCCTGGAACTACTGCAATGGTACAAATATCTCTGGATTTCCAGCAATATGGCATGCTTCAACATTGAGTGGAGACGACTGATTAAACAGTGAAAGGAGAAGAAAGACTGCCTCTGGATTTCTCAGCTTTGCTTTGATTGCACTCGATTATTCCTTGCAGTTCCTGACATTGTCTGATCAGTATTTTTTTTAATCCGTTCCAGTCTTTTGACAGTCACAATATCAGCTAGCATTTCATTCTCAGTGTTCAAGTCCATTCCCATGTCTAATACAGAAACATTTCTAAAAATGTTTTTTCCTCACCAGTTCCAAGTGATTACTCACTGCCT
Source organism: Cariama cristata (assembly GCF_000690535.1). Lineage (NCBI taxonomy): Eukaryota > Metazoa > Chordata > Aves > Cariamiformes > Cariamidae > Cariama > Cariama cristata. The sequence continues at coordinate 105,265 of NW_009612535.1, forward strand.
TTTAGAAATCCTTCTAAAAGTTGTCAATAAAATATGTCTCTGCAGCACACATCTCTTAAGGATCTTGTGGGATTTAATATTCCCTTAGCAGCTGTTATTTTTTTATGTTTATCTTCAATATTATGAGCTGTTTAAGCAAAAATAGCCTATTGTTGTAATCTGACAGTAATAGGTTTCTTAGGGAATTTATTAGAAAGTCAGAGAGCTTGTTGGTTTGGAATATAGAAATGTATTTATATTTAAACAATATACTTTTGTCATACTTCAACTTTTCAGTAATCTAAGCCAAATGTAAAACTCACTAACAAAAAGAGGAAACAGCCCAAGAATACAGGTTCTAACCCAATGTAGAAACAGGCATCAATGCTTCCCTCTCGTGCCTCTATTAGCGAGTGAACCCATTAACTATGATATTGTGGATACCTCTGCATAAGCAATTTCTCCTTTCCTTTCTACAAACCACATAACCTCTTGCTTAAGTAAACAGTAACATCCTCTTGTTTTATTTATATATGTATATGTTTGCTAAGGCATCCAAATTTCTAGTAAGTAATGCTGTGGAAAACCTACAGATAAAGGAGAATAATAGGTCAGCATAAAGAGAGCACATCCACGCAAGCAGTGTGCTAAGGAAGGCTATTAAAGGAATATGCTGAATCACTATCCTTCACTACCTTTGTCACCATTACCACTAATTTTCCTGGCCAGCTACACTTTTCCACCTCCCCGTCAGTGCCTCGTGGTGGCAAGATCTAATGGCAGATTCCTCATCTTGTAGAATTTCCATCGCTGAAAAGCTCTTCCAGGCTCTTTACAGTCTCTTCACCTGAAATTAGCTTATTCCAAAAAGTTTGCTCTAAACTGGCATAACAGTAGACCTAAACATTGTAATATTTTTTAAAATTATTAATGAGGCCATTGCTATTATTTGACTTCAAATATGCTGAGATGCTTTACCATTGTGAGAAGTATTTCATACTCCTAGCTCTGACCATACTCCTACTTTTACCTACCTCCTGCTTTTGATGTAAGGATTCAGGATTCATTTTAGATTTGATATGGCTATTAATAATTAGCAGAATGGAAACATTATATAGGATAATCTGAGTTCATTATGAAGCCCGGCAAAGATATAAGAAGTGAAATATCACCTCTAAGCATTTGCTACTAAAGTTGCACCTGAAACAAAATATTTTAAATGTTCCCAAAGGCACATATTATTCCTTTATAGGTAGATGACAACAGCCAGCACTACTCAATATGATAGTGTAGATCCAAGAAGCAGGCAAGCAATATACAAAAACAACAAAAAAGAAACCCATGGCTTTAAAAGTATATAAAAATGCTTTCTTAAACAAAAAATCCTGTTCAGATTGGTTGTACAGCTAACAACAACAACAGGTTGTACAATCCTGTACAGCTAACTGTGCACAATTTCAGTGAGCTCTGATCCTGAAACCTTTGTTAATACAATTTGTGAACTGAATTCCTGGGGCATAATTTTCACCTGAGCTGTGTTTTCTGCATTTCTATATAATTTTATATTGTGTGTCATTGATTACTTGCAAACACAGACTATCCCATTTTGGGATGTGGCACTAGCATGCTGACATTACAGAAATTAACAGCACAATGAAGGAAACACTGAGGAGACCAGGAGAAGGATTTTTTTGGATGAGCACATGACTGAAGTCTGAACCAGTTCACTTTTCAGAAGCATTTCATGTTTTTTTCAGTCCTTTCCACCAAAAGATATAGCGTGGTTATATGTCATATTAATATTCAAGCAGACACAGGACAACCCAGAAATAGTTCAGGAGTGCAGCACATGCTAAATTTGCACATATACTTTTGAAGATGCTATTTTTGCAAGGTATACAGGCACAGGAAATCTAATTTGTTCACTTCTGTCTCAGGGCCTGCATTCTTGTACTGTCCCTGACCTGATTCAGGTTCCCTTGGACTGCAGCCTGAGGCTTGTTTACTTGACAGAAATTCAGAAGTTTCTGTCGGTTCTTTGCCAAGGAGACCAAACTCATTTTGTCACAACATGCCAACAGTTTGTCATGGTGGCTGTAGCCACCTACTTTTGCTCATTTTCTCTACCACACTCTGGATCCCATCCGCTATGCCTCCACCTGGAGCTGCAAGCAGGTACGTATGCTGACCTGCAAGTCAATCTTGTGTCAAGCACCGTTTTTCTTTCCCACATTCCTGCCAAATACATTACAATCAATAATTTCTTCAGATTCTTCAACAGGGACACTTCTACTAATGTAATACTTTTTTGTTGTTGTTTTGGTGTTTTGTTTTGTTTGTTTAATAAACCATGACTATTCTGCCCTTTTGCTTGTCCTTGCTAAGATGAATGCAGCACCCATTCCCTCCTGACATGGTTGCAGAGCCCCAACCTCGCCACCTCCACAAGAACTGAGAATGATTCAATAAAAAATTAACTATGAAATGAAGTAGCTGGATTTTATACCAGGAAAGCATAACGAGTTGAAAATACTTGTAAGGACTTGGAGAGAAACTGTAATAGATGTATTACATAATACTCTCCTGTAAATATCCCAAAAATGGAGGGAAAAAAAGCCATTGCTATCCTAATTCCTCAACACTGTGAACTGAGACTGCTTTACAACTGCTCATGACCATAGTTGCTTTTTCAAGTTTTTGGTTGGTTCCACTGCCCCCTTCACATTTCACCCTCTTCAGAACAACTAAGAAATACCTGTGCTTCTCCTTCAGAAAAGATTTCAGCTGCATTGAATGCCAGGACAGAACTGCTATGGAACCTGCAGCTGCAACTCCTAATACATACTGCTACTTCACTCCTAAAGGTCCTATTTAAAAGCTTATAAACCAAAGTATCAAACTACTGTGGCCAACACTTACACTTCAATGAGAGAAAGGTACCAAGTCAACTGTTCATGACTGCAAGTCACGGACAAACACTGACAACAACCAGAAAACCAGAGGCAGAGACCTGAGCCATCTTCTGACTCCCTCCCTTTGCAAGGTGGGGTGCAGAGGGGGGAACTTTTAGACACAGCATTGGATTTTTATTTTGTACCTGCATTTATCCGACTCCCATTGTTTTCAGACACTTTACATACCAACAGGGTCAACTCCTTTGCAGTTACTCTGTGCTTTCTTCTCTCTGTGGTGATCTGCATGTATTCAGATTTTTCTGGAGTGCCTAAAAAGCCGACAGTGTATGTCGTCTGTTTGGAGATGTGGTATTTATCGCTTGCATCAGGGACTTTCTGGGTAATACACTAAAGCAGGGCAAGCTGGCTAATTACTGCTGCATTGAAGTTCAAAGTTCAGATCCCGATGTCAAAGCTCTTAAAAATTCAGGATCATCTGGTTTTACTTTTAGCTTGGCTCATCAGAGAGAAAATCCCAAATCATGACGTTTGATGCTGGCTTCCTCATTTCTGTCCCTGAGTTGCTGCGTAATTCCTGGGAAGCAAAGAAAATCCCAAAGCCTTGCCCACCTACTGTATAAGATATGTATGTTACTAAGATGGTGTCTTCTTACTTATTTTTAAACTAACTATGTAAGATTCCAGTCAGTTGCCAGCACAGTGACTCAGCAAAGCCCCGTGCAGAGAAACTCCCTGCCAGGGCTCTGGCGGCCCCGAATGGAGGGAGGTCAGGTCACGGGCCTCTCCTCACAGAACAAACATACCTGCTTGAGGCGACAGCAGGACATGCAGGATGCCATCAGAAAGGGCTCCCGAGATCAGAATGCAAATTGTTTGCAAGTGATGAAATCAGGAATGAGGCACATTGCCTACGCAGCCTTCAGATTTCAGGATTTTATTTTAAGAAGGCTTGGTAGTCCTCAACTCGGCATCTTTACATTACTCCTCTTAATTTGCACTCAAGTTCAGTGACATCCTTAATTTTGCATTACAGATTCTGCCTGTCACTTCCCAATCCACAACTCTCTTGTGCTGATACCTGGGAGTCTGAAAACATGCCCTACATTTCTAACAGCAAAGCTCAGGTGCTCTTTTGGGATATTTTCTCCCAAATCCTTTTTGAACATGGAGTATATATAACAGATTTTCAGGCAGTATCTGTAAATTAGTATCCACAGAACTATCAAGGGTGTCTATGATTTCGAACACAGTATCCTCTATTCAGTAAGCAATTTATTTCAGGAGATTGACTCATTTCCTTAAAGCTTTTTCAGCTATCTGTTGTGACTGAAAAAAAATTCAGAAAATTTTGTAAGTACTCAAGGAAATGAGCCAACACATCCTGGAAGAAATTCATCCAATACACACACAATAAGATAAGTCAGTCTTGGATTTCTAAAGAAATGAGCAGGAAGTTCTAAAAGAACCTGAAATATTTTTTGTGAAACACAATGTTTGTTTCCTATCTTTGTAACTCTCCTTATGCCCACTTTAAAAGCAACATACTATGGCTAATCAGGAAGGTGAAGTGTTTTTTGTTGTGTGTTGTTGTGTGGTTTTTTTTTTCATCATTTAGACAAAAACCTTCCCTGAAATAGTTTAGTGAATCTCCACAGAATATTGCTGCCATTATGCTTCCTAAGAACTTTATTTCAGATCCCCGGTGCTTACCCCCAGAGGCATACGGTCCATGGTCAAACTATAAATCCCAAGATGAAGCCTCTTCAGCAAGATGCATAATGCACCACAGAACCACCTCATCACAGAGCTCTGGGGATGCTGGCTACCTGGAGGTTATCACCCAGGGACAAAGAAACAAGAAGTCCCTACTTTGAAGGGCCTCCAGCAATGTAATCAAGCGCACTGTCTCGGAAAAGCTCAACTCTTTGAAAACAAAAGCGAAGAGCCAGAAACATTTTTACAGCTTTTCCAAGAACCAGTTCCCAGGGTTTCATCTTTCAGAATATCTGAAATCATGACAGGAACAAATAGAAAATCCATTTGCCAAACAGTAAAGATTTCATGAAGTAGTAGTTACTACAAATTGGTTTTGCCCTTCTCTGGATTCTCACATACTTGTGAAGTGAAGAGTACAACTCAAGTATTTCGAGTATTCTCAGTCATTAAGTGAGAAAAGGCAATTCTTCATTAAAACTCTTCTATGCCATTGTCTATTAGATGTGAATTTAGCAGCATGACAATGCTGAATAGATGCCTTTGGCTAGACATTTACCAAGTGATGATGTATGTCCATGTGCTGGGCTGGTGAAGGTGCTAAGCTTTTCTTTCACTTGGGAGACTCACTCTATATGCACATACAGCTTTTGCAAATGTAGCATGGTCCAGACGTGGTACTGAATTTCCCAGAATACGGTAGCATCACCAGCGAGTTCTGAGAGGCAACCTCATCAACACCACCCGACTCTTGGAGAAATGATAAACTGGGGCTCTCACAACAGAGAGAAATTGCACCTTGAGTTTGCAGCACAAAGTCACTCTTCAGACAGATTCAATCAAGACAATAAAATCTCTGCGCCCCCTTCACATTTTCTCCATTACTCTTAGCAGTCTTTACAGTCTGGATCAGTGTCTGTTCTGTCTTCCTAGTTGATGGCCCTGGACTTTTCTTTTCCATTTGATGACTTCTTTGTATTGGAATATTCCTTGATCCCTGTATATAATGTGTCATCTTTAACTGGTCTGGCAAACAAAGCCGTTTCCAAACCTTGGCATGCCTCTTTGTAATCCACTAACTCCTTCATCATACACAAGTTCTTAACATGCCAGTCCCAACATCCAGAAAAAATTTCACTGTTTTAAAGCTTTTACTTCATACAGGAAAGCCGAGATCCAACTGCTCTTCTAATGACGTAGTTTCACATTGCAGCTGATAGTTATAACCACCGGATCAGCAGACGGCCTGTGCAGGAGCAGCCTCACACTGCCTCCTGCCATGCTCCACTAGACAAAGCAGTCAGCTGCACAAGAAGTCAGATCAGCACGTATCCAAAGGAAAACTACAACCAAATTAGATGCAACCCAAAATTACCCTGAAAGTCGGTGGGTTTTTTTAGAGGGAGGTGGTGTTAGTTTTCTCTGGGGCAAGGCAGTTTCAATTTCTTGATCATCTTAATGATTTTTCCCATTCAGACTCTCCCTCACCTTAACACAAGAAATACGGTATAAAAATACAAGAAGGAGAAGTGCAAAGGCTGAAAGAGAGACTGAGTGAGAACACATATACAGACTCCCCAAACCAACAGATGCAAAAATAAGTGTGTGGATCTGGGGGAAAAAAGAAAAGAAAAAAAAAATCATCATTTCCTACTTCAAATTAGCTTTAGCTTTTTTGTTTGCTTGCTCACAGTATCCAGAATGTCATAAACCTAAATTTCCACAGAACCATCCATGAAAAGAAACTGGCTGGAAGGAGCAGAAGTGGGATTTGGAGAGAGAGAGAGAAGGGAAAAAAAAAAAAAAGAAGGGAAAAAAAAAAAAAAAATCACACTCAATGCAAGCCAATGTATCCATTAAAAAAAAAAAAAAAAAAGAAGGATACTTTTTCAGGTTATGTAGCTTATTACCAGAAAGTTAATTTTCAGAACGAAATTGCTCAATCTTTGTCTGAGCAAAAAGAGAATCAGAGTAATGCTAAGCGATAATTCAGATCCTTGAATAGTGAGCAAACGAGACCTCTAAAGAGCGAGTTCACCCCACTCCAGTATTTTGAAATCAAATACTTTTAACAGGCTCTTCTCATCTTCAAAGAATCACAACACTCTAGTTTTCTTCAAATGCACGTTTTAGATTTGTGTACTGCATATCCAGCTACCTAAACATAGCTTCAATTTGTTCACAATAACTGGAGTTTCTGGTCAGTATATATCTACAAGATTACCAAGATATTAGTAAATACTCTTGAGTACCAAATAACCTACCTCAAAGTAATTGATGGTTCATGCCCTAGCTAAATGGAAGTATGTTTTCCATTGGAAATTAAAATGGTATTTTATGACAAAGTCTTGATTAACTATGTCTAACTGCACAGCAGTCCTAAGTAAAAAGGCATTATGCAAGTGATAGCATCTTACTAACCTATTCTTCATTATCTCTTATGCAGTAGATGCAGAAGAGTGAAAAAGGAGATTGGAAGATAACCCAGGACCTTTGCAATCTAATTCAGCAGAAGACAATTAAGAATTTCCAGGATAAGTTAACTCCAGAGTAATGCACTGACAGTATAAACAGCATTTTCCCGTAATAACCAGAAAAACTGCTAATTTGTCTTCAGCAGCATTGTATCATATTCAGAGTAATAGGAATGACTTTTTCCACCTCATACACTGCCTAGATCTTTTTCCTCACATATACGCTTTATTAGTTTTGTAATGAGATGGACTCTTCAGGGTTAAGATTTACCTCTTAAACAAAAAGGATGCCAATATAGTTACTTCTAGTCTCAAATCTTTAAGCTCATGTCATGAAGATGAGAGCAGACAAAGCCGAACACTGCTTATGACAAGTATTAAATGGCTCTGCAAATTAAACTGGATGAGACCAGAGATAGAAGAAACGCAGAGGTCATATTGCAGTTCTTTAGAAGTGGTATTACTTTACCAGTGCCAAAAATCAAAGCCAATTATATTGAAATCATCACTAGAAGTCAAAAAAGGAGATCAACATCTTGCTTATTTAACTTTTTAGCATGAAATCTCAGAAGTAAAAAGCTTTCTGTCTTGCAGTGTTAACATGCAACAGCAAAAAGGGACCACAAAACTATGTAGACTAATGAAGGCAAAGAAGCTTTATTAATTTGTGTAAATATCTTGAAAGCACCTACAGATAACAACATTTCCATGATTTCTTTTACATTCCTAGGAGAATATTTTTAAAGAGCAGTAATTCCCGGGGACTCTGCAGGCGGAGAACAGAACCTAGAATTAAATGCAACAAGAAACAAAGGCACACCAACTCAGCTACGCCCAACAATACAAGTAAACCCAGAGCCGAAGTAATTACAAAAAGCACAATCAGACTTGTGCTCCTGTTACAACAGCCTACAAATCACATCCCATCACACCCTCTCTGCTGGGGTCACTGCTGCACACTGCAGCTGAGCAGGTCGAGGGGCAAATTACTGCCAAAGAGATGAGTCCCTCTTGCTCCTGGTTACACACTCCTGCAGGTTCCCTGCTGCTCTCTCTCATCCCATTTAAGATGCTAAATTGGCACAGGGCTGTTTGTATTCTTGGGACAGTAAATGCTCCGCCAGCGTAGTGCTGCTCAGCCAATGGGCAGTAAATAGTAGCACCAAAGACAGTGATCTACACTAATCTGAAACATGGTAATTTTTATTTAACTGCTTGAGCAGGAGAGGAGTGTACTCAATTAAGTGTGCTTTTCAAAATCTAAATCTTATGTGCTAATGACTCAGAACATCTAGCCGAATGGTCAACAAAAGTCATAAAGCTATTTGCATGATTTGATGAAATGTCACTGATGTCAGGTGCATTGTCTTTGATTTTACTTGCCAAAAACATATCATGGATGTGGGTTTTTTTTAAAGGGAAGTGGACAATGCACTTTTCATCCTGTTGCTCAAATAATTTACAAGTTAAAGAATACACCAAAGAAAGTGGTGTTGCCTGTACACTAAGTACTACCCCATCAATAACTCCTAAAAATGTTATTCATTGTTGGCTCCTTGTTCGGTATCACGAAAGCAATTGCCTGTCTATAAGTCTACTAAAATGCAGAGATGCATCTATGTTGAAAAATTTCGCAAACTGAATTTTCCCTCTCCCTGCAGGCTACCATCTGCTAAACTATGTCATGCATGAAACTCTATATACAAATTAAAGTACAGTGAACACAGAAAGATGTTATTTTTTTTCTTTTTTATGAGGTCATTACTGGATATTTATATCAGTGACAACGGTATGTACCTGCTATTGTGCTATAAAGTTTTTCTATGCATATTTCATCTTATAAAGCTAATCCTATTTAGGCTTAACTGGCTTCATATGCAAGAAAGTACTTCCATATTTGACGGCAAAGATAAAACAGTAATTAAAGCCCTGATCTTGCAAGGCACCGAATGCCTTCAATTCTTAGTCCTCTTCACAGATGACACCTAGTAGGTCCACAGTTTCAGTTTTAATCTGTCAAGAATTATCCTCAAGTGCAACTCCACTCATGTGAACTACATTTATGACCATCAGATAAAGTTTAAATTCTGAAGGAAGGAAGAATTTAATGAAGCATGAAAGTTCATACCATATCCAATAATGAAAACTTCTAATGGCAACTGAATAGCAACGATCAGAGAATAATTGTCAGGGAAAAACAGAAACTGAATTTCTCATCACATTTTCTGCAAGAAAATCAGAAACAGGTGGCTCGTATCCATCAAACCTTCTTCTATGTACAGTTAAAGAGGGCTTGATGTTAACAGTGACATGAAAGAAGAGACCAAGCTGAAATTGAATTCTTAAATATGCCCTTTAAAATAAATATCCTTTGTCCATTTCCCTTACTGATTATATATCTGAAAAATATCTGATTATATATCTGCATAACTATGCAAGTTATTTCAAATATATTCTATAAATTTTCAAAATAAGCTCCTTTACAGTCACTTAACACTTTACCTTACTCATCTTGCTTCTTCCAGGCAAAGTAACAGATCTTTGTTGTGTCTTTTCCTCTGCTCCTTACTACAGTACATGGAAATTACTAAGTTATTTTTACAGAAATGGTAGGTTCATTTTTTGCACTACCACACATTGAGATATAAAGGATTAATTTATTCCCAAGGTGAGGGCAGGAATGACAAGGGCAATGAAACTACTAATTTTTATAGACTTTCAAGGACTACAGACACATTAGTGATGGAATGAGTGATTAGTGACTTGAAATAGAACCGAAGACTAAACAGTTTGACATTAACTCTGAATGACTGCTAGACAAAGGAGGCAGACCTCATGAAGAGAGTTTGACCAGACCTTGAAACAAAGCTCTGAAGCACGGGATTTGTTTGACTGGGAACTGGCTGCTCACCAGAGTGGGAGCAATGGAGTCCTGGATGCTGCTGGGCAAAGAGGCAAGAAACACTGCCAATGCAGCCATTTGTAGGCTTTGTTTTTCCCAAGGAGTAAACACCAGCTAAGCATAGTCAGTTTAACTGCACTCTTGTAGCATCCTCACCCCACATCATTACCTCTCTCTTATGCCAAACTGGCAAATTGTACAAGGGCTGGGTACTGCTCAGGCCCAGCTGAAAATTTTTCCGTACCAGAGGAGCTCTAAGATGGTCAGGTCTGGCCATTCTCTGGATCTTTTTTGTTCCTCAAATAGCATAAATTGCAAGGTACGTCTTAATGAGCTTTGCTAGGAAAGCAGGCTTACCGAGATCAATATTGGCACCTTCTAGTAACCTCCTCTGGTTATAATTTAAGAACCTGTGTATCCAATATCAGCATATATTAAAAGGTTATAGGAAACATATCTACCAACAAAGTGTTAGTTTCAGAGTCCTAGTGTGCATGTTTCTCATCTTTTTAGGTACCACTGGTTTTAACTACACCAGTCACGTCCTTAACGCACTATATTTAACACTCAGCTTATAACACTTCTCCATTAATTCAGATTCTTATAGTCATTGATAAATCCATGCAGATGAAGGAGCCAAGAACTTCATAAAAAATTTACAGGAGGAATTCTAACACTGTGCATAATGCAAAATTAATCCGCAATCTATTACTTACATCAAAAAAATCAATAGTTGAATTAATGCAGTTACTTTTTCAATCCAGTTGTCAGTCATTTGGAATAACTGTTTTTCCCAAATTATTTTGAAAATACTGTATGGCATGTTGATTTGATGACAGAAAACAGTTCAGCAAAAGTCTTTAAAAAAAAAAAATCAAAACAAAAGCCAACCTCCTTCAAACAAAAAACCAAGCTAATACAAGGCAGTTTTATGGTAAAAGGGAATATTACAAATTCAGAAGTGTACATTGTTTTCCATTATCCAGTGTTTGTATTTGCCATCTTCCCATCTGCTGGAACAGCCACTTAAATCAAAAAAGCAGGGTGGGGAGAACACTGCTTTCTATCCAAAGGATTATAAATGTTGTCACGCCAAAACCTCTTGCAGTGGAAAGATACTGACAACACAGCTGAAAGTGTCCTCCCTGCAGCTACGTTTGTCTAGTTTTCAGGTCAGGGGTATCTCAAAAACTTAAAGAACAAAATTAACTGAAAAGTTTGGATGTTCTGGCAACATTTCCTCTGTCACAGCTTGGACTTCTTCCAGACATAAATATCATCCTACAAGATCTAGGTTTGGGGTTTTTTGGTTTTGGTTTTTTTTTTTTTTAGCAGGGAAGCAATTCTTTTCTTCTTAAAACAAATATAATGAGTGTATTTTAATGTAGTGAGTGTATCTTTTAAGGCATCGGCTGCATGCAATGAAAAAAAACATACGAAAAGCACCTCCTACTGCAAAATTTAGAAGACATGAATAAAGAGAAGGTATTATGCAATTTTGAGCAAAAATTACTAGCTCACAACTGAGGAGGAGAAAGTACCAAATTCTGTGTTGGGGAAGAAGTAGCTTTGCATGTGGGTTAGGATCTAGGAAGAAAGGAAAGAGTAAGATTGAAATGCAGTACCTGGAGGGAAAGCTTCTGAAGACCCTAGGTTTGTTACAGATTTTATTTTTTAAACCAGTGTAAGCCTCATCGCATATGATTTTAGGATACAATTGCTATATTAGACTGCTTTCACTTTTCAGTATCCCACTCAAGAGGTGACCTTTCCCTATATATTACTAAGTCACCAGCAAATGAAGTATTTCAAGGCAGCTTTTTCCATACACTTTTGCTTATCACAGATATCAGCATCAGACAGACAGACTAGCCAATCCCAGATGCCAGCCAAGATGAATTCAAGTTCTCTCCTGTAGTCCTACTTACCGTGACTATGAATTTTGCTTTGTTATATGTATTATTTAAGCATACATCTGCAGTGGGAGTTTCACAGACATCTCAACATGCACAGGTATGGTTCTTCCAGAGCTTCAGAGCCATAGCTGGTGCTTTTGTTTATTTTTTGAAGAGAACAAAATCACCACAGTGCTTAGATATTCAGATGAGATCATTAAAAAAAAAAACTAACCCACCAAACAAAAAACCCCCAAATCCCCAATGGCTGACGACAAACAGTGCAACGCCAGCCTCCTGGAAGCCCAAGCCAAAGACTGTACCATGGAGCCAGCTGGGTAAAGACCAACTTTTGTACACGGAGAGTCAACCCCATGGTTGGCAGACCTTAGCAGCAGCCAAAATGAGGAGTAATCACAAATTAATACTCTTATGCCTAGTAACTAGTCAACAGGCATTAATGGTACTGCTCAGATTTTAAAGTACAGAAAAGTACTCCTATTGCTAAAACAGGAATGAAAAAAAAAATCAAGTGAATAATCAGGTTTTTCTGGAAGATAATAAAGTTATTACTTTGTATGTTTTCTATAATGGAAACCAGAGAAATCTTCTGGGAATAAAGTATCTTAACATTTTATAATCTTTCTGTTTAATGTAAGCCAGTATTTTAAGTGTATTAAAGGCAGTTTATGTGAAAGCTTTTTTCTTTTTAATCTTGTCTGACCTGAAATAGAAAAGCTCCAAACTCCATTACCCTAGGAGGCTTAGTGTAAACCTAGATCCTATCTAAATTGACCTATATATCTTTGCCTATGTTTTCATTGCTGTTGTTTTGATGTTCGTTTTGTTTTTCTAATGCTATTGTGGATCTATGCTGTAGGTATAACAAAAAGCCAAGCAGCCTGTGAAAAGCAGCTGATGGAAATAAATGTAACCTTTGATAGCCAGCATTTTAAACGGGCTAAGGATCTCTAGAATAAGGGCATGCATCTCATAAATAGGACTCCGTAAATTAGGACAAAAATAGGCCAACCTGGGAAATTTGGCCATGGGAGTTAATCTATTTAAACCAAAAGTAAGGTTTGTTTCTCTCTCCTGACTTTTTAGTCTGTTTTGTACTTTCTGACTTCTTTAAATGTAAGACTTCAGGGCAACCTATAAAACTCATCAAGATTCAACTTCCCTCAGCATCCCATGAGCAGTGGAGAGTCTACCCGCTCATCTTCTTGAACAGTCCTCACTTCCCAAGGAAGTGCTGGTACCCTGTTGCTACGATAACACAGTAGCAAGAAAACTGGAATGTCTCATAGTCCCTTTGAACTGAATGTCCATTTCTCTTCTTTGATTCCAGCTGGGTCCAATACTTTGCACAGCGTTCCTCACTGCAGGACTCCAAAGTCTGGCCAGTCTTGCCATAGCAAGATTCAGATTCCTTTGAATTAGAGGAAAAAAAAAATCTCTGTACAACTCCAACAGCTTAAGTATTGCTTGGAACAAACATTTCTAACACATGCATGTACAGAGCAAAAGTTGGGTTAGTACTGGACGAGAAAACTTCATGGGTCTAATAGGATGCAAAAAGTGTTGAATTCTGTAGTCTTCTGCCAGTTCAAAAGATGAAGACGGTTTTCAGTCTAAATCCTAGTTTAGCTCTTTTTTTTAAAAAAAAAAAAAAAAAGGTAAAATAATTGAGAGAATGGACCTCTTCCTTCCTTCTCATTAGGACAGAAAGACTGAAAATTTACCTTTACTCCTCAGAGGAAGCACAGGCACAATACCTCTACTAAAAAGCCCCCTCTCCAAATTTCATCATGCCTTGTCACTTTCAAGTGACAATCCTCATAATCAGTCCTGAAGAAGAAATGTGAAGCCCATTCTAGGCAAACCTTAAAGCTGAATTCAAAATGATAATCCTATATTTCAAATTGGACAATTTCATGTTTCATGCAACACTGCCCGATTTACCTAAAGAAGAGCTAAGACTGAGAAATAACATTTCTCCCTTGCATGTAGTCTCACTGGGGCACCTTTCTGTGCTTTTATAGATGTGTTATCTACATTCTCCACGCATCTCACCTCTGGAGCTAGAAAGCTGCTTCAACAAAACTTGATGGACAAGACTGTTCAAGAAGTGCTACTGACACTTTAAGAAGATCAGACAGTGCAAACCCAGAAATAGTAAGGAAAAAGGATGTTTGCCTTCACAGAATATGCTGTGTCCCTCACATACACTTTTCTTCTGGTAATTCTTAGCAATACACTGGAAAAGAACAAGACCTTGTGTACAAAGCAGTGCCTCAACCAGAAAGCACATCGCATTTTAGCTGTACACAGTGATGAAACAGAGGAAGATACAAGTATGATACTAAAACCAGCAAACTTGTACATGTATTTTAAGGAATGTTTTTAGATACAACATTCTAGAATAACTGAGCTACGTAGAATTTTTCACAATTAGGTTCAACTTCTTGCATTTAAAAATGAAAGACCAAATGTTAACTGCAGAGGAGTATCCTGAGGATACTAATACTAAAGAAAAAAAAAAAAAATCAGTCTTTCAGAATAAGATGATTCTGTGTTTCTCCCCTTAGGCTTTTCTCTTTTTAAAAAGGTAACATCTATTTTCATAACCATTTGGCATGCTAAACATTTCACTGAAGTTGTACTGCACTAGTAAAAGCTCCATCTACTATTGCCTAATGTAAGCCAATCATCTGTAAACAACATAGTAGTAAAGGCAGTGACTCTGATTACTGAGTCTTGTGACCAACGGCACCAACCTATGTCTGGGAGACTGTGCACAGTGGTTTGTACGCAGTCTCTTAAAAAAAAAAAAAAGAGAGCTAGTAAGTTTGGAGGGATTCCTAGTGAGTCACTGCAGTTTTAACCATGCAGTAAAACCACACTCAGAAGCACAGAGCTAACTGCTTTCTCATGATAGAAAGCTAACAAGAGCATGCTAATTGAATAAATTAATGAATGAAGAGGCAAGACAGTTTCCCAGTGTGTCATTTTCAATTCCTTTTATAACGGATGTATCCTATGAAATTAATTTGAAGTGAAAATGTACCTGGATTGCTTCAGACCTCTGCCAGATCTCTCTGTAGTAATGCCTGAGCTCAGAATGATGCTCATTTTTAGAATTTCACCTTCTCTTAATTTATAGAATTAACAACCACTTCCCCCTCCCCCCCCAAACATTGATCCAGCTTTCATGACAGTTAATTGTACAACCAACATTAAAAAAACCCCAAAACTAAACACAGGACTGTGCTTTTGGTTATGCAATGTAGTTTTTTAAATAAGAGCAAAATATTTGCCTTTTTCTGTTACGAGCTCCTTGAAAAGTGGCGCTTTACTAGAAGATGTGGGGAAACATTGGAGGTACAGCAGTAGGCTGGCACAGCCCTGGTGCTCTCTTCTGTTAGTGACCACACACAATTTCTGCTGCCTTCAGGAGGCAGTGCCAGAGGACAGCAACTTTGTAAGTGAAGTGGTTTTCATTTTTAAGAAAGAACAGGATGGATAACCTCAAGCAACTATGTTGAATATTAATAATGTGTTTGAGAGCTTTTATTTTTAAATATATTCACCCACAAACATCCCTCTCCTGAGAAACTAAGAAGTGAATGTCCTCAACTTCTTAAGGAGGAAGTGGGAACTGGGGGTACTTCATGGCAATTATTACAAAGGACTGAAAATCCTGGATTATACCATGTGCTATTTAACTTACCTTAGCTATGTCTATAAAAGTTATGGAAATGAAAGGTTTTTAGATTGCACTCATAATTTTTTAAAGTATTTCTTTATTTTTAAAAGGTGCTAAATACTTGAAAGAGTTTATCAAAAAACCTAAATCAAAGACAGATAGGCATGCCTATCAGGCTGAATATATCCTTACCTCTTCGTTGTAAAAGTGTGCAATTCCATCATTCAGAATGATGAAACCACAAGCCTTAAAGGAAAGACTCTGCTCAGATCTAGTTTAAATCAGTTACAAAATTCTCACCAGCGCTCACAGATTTCAAGTGGCAGTGGAGACAAAAGCTCAGTATGAAGGAATTCCTGGACCTTTCCTCATTTCACAAGGAAACCGGAAACACAACATACTCAAACATTCTGGTATTACATAGTAGCATGATGGGGGGGTTAGGCCAAGAAGGCTTAAATTTGGCTATTCCTTATAGGATTCTTACCCTGTGGTAACTTAACATTGTTTTGTATTTTAGGGGCTCAACAGACTGAAAGTAGAAATACTTTAAATCACGAAAGTAGGATAAAAATCACTTATAGCCTACAATAAGAACTAGTGAGAATTTAACAGAAATATGCTGTACTTTAGCACGTTGGATACCAACCCCGAGTGCTGTGAAACATAAAAAAAACAATGGGAAAGGGTGTCAAACCTTTATTCAGATGAAGCTCTCTATGTATTTAAATTAGAATGTTTAAGCTCCATTTAAGCAGTCCATTTTACAGCACAGATCACAGTTCAGTTGCTAATGCTATTGGGAAGATTAATTTCTGTTTATTACGGAGACACCTCATTTAGGTTGCTTAAATGTTAGCACATATCCACAGTTCATTGCCGGAGAGATTGCAGCTCATGCAGCAATTCCAATACAGCTTTTCTAACTAGGTAAGCACTGGAACAGCACAAGTCAATACTGTCCAGTTTGTGAAGTTGTGATAATGTTGGAAAAAAATATCAGACAAAAAAAGAATGAGAACTGGAAACAGCATCTACACAGCATGTAACATTAGGTGATGCAGAGAGAGAACACCTTGGAAAAAGTGGCACAGCAAACATCCCTCCAAAATCCTACTGAGACCAATTTCATTGCACTAAGCTTAGCCCCAGCATGGACAAAATTCCAGGGTCAGACCTGTTTCCACCAGTTTCTGCTATACCTGCTTTTGGCAGGTTGAATTGACTGTTCCTTTCTACATTAGTAATTAGGTTCAGACAAGCGGTGCAATTTTGAAATAAATCAACCGATCAGTCCCTCTTACTGAGCACTGGTTAAATTCAGAGAGTAGTCTTAGTGCACATGAACTCGATTCCTTAAGAAAACAAGTAAACCCCATGTGCCACTACAGCTAGCTGCTAGCTACACTCCAGTTCCTAGCGGGGACACAAAGATTGTCGTTTGGACAGCTCCAAACCACCCATGCAGCAAGGATGTTTGAATCTAGGCACCTGATTAAACATAATACGATGGAAAATCCCAAACTAAATACACTGCTGATGCTAGAGTCTCAGCACCAAGTGCTTTGACCTACTGATCCACTCTTTTTGAGTACATTATTTGCTAATGCACACACTGCCCACAGGCCTTGCATGCCAGCCTACAGCTCTTTCCAGCTCCCTCCTTTGAGATATCCTGAACAGCACAAAAAAGCATGTAAAAGAATCTCTTTAGTATTTCCTTCCACAAAAATTCTTCATAAACAGAAATTCTCACTTCCTCAGAATTGATACAATTTCAGCTCTACAAAATCAAAGACTTATACAAAATACCTTTTCACAGATGTTAAGAATTTACTTGTCAAAAAAACTGTATAAACATTGGACAGTAATCATGTCAAGTTACATAATGAATATGGTACTCTGAATTTTCCAGTCTGTAAGCCAGCTACCAACAGTGGTGAAAACAGGAAACTGTATGTACATTTGTTGTTTAAGAAGAAACTACTTCATCTTCCAGCAGGTCATTGTGGAACCAGATCTACATTAATTAGAAGCACGTTTTTACATAGTTCACTGCACTAAGAAAAGCGAAGAGAAATCCAAGGTAATTCTCTGCAGTCTTACCTCAACTTTATCTTTAGATTAATTATGTAGTGTGCCAGAGCACATACCAGAAAAGGAAATACAAAGCGGCAAAAGAGCAAGAAACACAAAGAAATATTACAACATGGTTCTGACTTACCTATGTGATAAAGTCCTATCCAGTCAGTTGGGTCTACTTCTTCCTTAATATCCCAGAAAATGATGAGGTTCTGAGATTGCCCCAAGGTGTATTCATACATACTGGCTGTCAAACTAGACCTGCTATCCGAGGTCACTAAATCAGTGTCACTGTTGGCACGCTGCAAGTTCATGTTCTCAGCCATGGTGCCCTGAGATGCCAAACTCTGCAGATTCTCTGGGCTCAGAGTATACCGTAGCTGTGGATTGCGACGTCGCACAAAAAGCAGATGTTCTCGGGCTGAACTGGCCATCTCTTCTCCACTTTTGTCAATTTACATGAAAAAGTTGTTGTTCAGAAATCTATCAAGAAGAAGAAAAAAAAAGAAAGCGTTAAAGTAAGGCAGCAGGTTACTCAGTCAAATATTAAATGGAGAAGCATTGGTGCAAAAACGTTCCTACAGAAGCCTAAAATGGACTGAGTAAAATCTTTTACTTCATTGCTCTACCACTGCAGCCACCTTAGTGTCTGTACATTAAAATAAAAGCACAAATCACTTGTGACAAAATTCAGAGTTAATCACACCCCATGAAATAACAT
The DNA here is from genome assembly GCF_000690535.1 of Cariama cristata. NCBI lineage: Eukaryota > Metazoa > Chordata > Aves > Cariamiformes > Cariamidae > Cariama > Cariama cristata. The sequence continues at coordinate 123,655 of NW_009612535.1, forward strand.
TTATAAGCCAGAAAGCAACAGAAAGCAAAACATCCAAGACCATCTATCAAGCAAGAACAGCCATGGTAACAAAGCTAATTTAAGTCTGGCAGTAGCCTAAAAAGAAATAATGAACTCATCTCCCACCAAAGAAATCACAGCAGTATATGATGTACTTTCACATAGATATATTAGTTTCCAACAATACACTCTATGCACTATATATTCAGAATCAGTAAAGTGTTGAAGATATTAATAAGGTTGGACATATTTCAGTAGAAATATGGTATCACAGATTTATACTACTGTAAAATCATTCTGTAAGGATTTTATTTTTTAAGATACAAAGCGTAACTTCTGAGATCCTCTACACCATACAAAAACAGGTCAGACCATTGACTGGAGTACTTTACAGATATATATTCAACTAGCCCATGTTAGTTTATCTGTGCAGTCAGATTTTGTTCTTCTTTCCCATACATCAAAAAACAGAGGCCTCATAAATTCAACAGCTTTCCTCAAGCCCTGAGGAGACACTAGAAGGTCTTCACTGAAATGGTCATGGTAATATCATCGCACCACACCTTCAGAAGCAGAACTTATGTCTCATTATCCACAGCTACTGAAAGTACCACCATTTGAAAATAAGCCCTCACATTACTCACAACTTGACATAAATCATCAGAAAGGAAAGCCAAGAATAGCAAAATATTAAAACAGAGGGAACAGCTTATAGGAGTATCGGATTGGCAATGGGGAACCTCTTGCCATAGAAGGAATACGAAAATTTCCTTATCTAAGCTACATGACTTTGACCAAAGCTGTTTGCCTTTTTCAAATGCTGTAGTTTATATCAACTCCTTGTTTCTTTCTTTTACAACGGAAATAAAATGGCCCTCATCTGGCAGAACCATTTGCTGTCAGAAGAAATTTTCTGGTTCTGAATTTTCTGGTAATGTGTTTTTCAGTCAAAACTGTGAAAATTATCTTCCGTACTATATTCACCTGGAATAGGAACCATGTATTTCCTCCAAAGTCAAACCAAACCAAAGCAGTCCTCCTGCCCAGTAACTCACTCCACAGCTCCCTGGGAAGAAATTGTGTCCTAGACTCCTTATGCTCTTCATACAATTTAAAATAGCGTCTCAACATTGATGACCAGCTTGCAACTTAACCAGTGACAACATCAATTATTCCACTATAGTATATTCTGTGAGGGATGTATACTGCAGGAAAGATCTCCCTATTTTTATACATACAAATAACCACATATAAGAAAAATGTGTGTATGTACACGTAAAAAAAAAGCAAATAAGAGGTACCTGTGTATTATTCTTGGGCTTTCTCCTTGGTCTCATAGGCTTCAGCTATCATACGCAGATATATTTGTTCTCTTAAAATAACCCAAGCATTGTCAGACAGTGCTGCGTGTCACCTGCTATAATAGTCCTTGTTTCAAGCAAGGAAGCCTGTAATGCAGAATTAGGTAGAGCCCACAAGAAGCGAATGGATTGGTTGACCACTTCCATAGTATTATAATTGTAATTAGACCTACAGCACACTATTGCTATCAATCAAAAGTCTGACAACTGGCTTATTAAACAGAAACCTCTGCTTTAGAGTTCATCAGACATTTAATTATTAAAAAGAAAAAACAAGTAGACCACGTGAAGATCCCAAGATTGTGATTAAGAAATATTTTTTTTAAAAAAAAAAAAAAAAGCATTTTCACATTTTGAGGGTTTTCTTTTCCTATTCATTCCTCTTTACCCATATGATGAATCTTCAAGAACTGCCTCTTCCCTTCAGTTCTATTTCCTACCACCTTCAATTTTCTTTTTAGTAACATTTCAGTGTATGCACTCTTCCAGGGCATCACAAATTCTTCTGCTATTTTTCAGCTTTTCTTAAATTGGAGATAATTTTGAAATATTAAGAACTAACAAAGGGGAAAAATAAAGTTCAACTCATCCAGTTGTATGCAATTCACCACACACTGTACATGGTTCAGCATCCAATATTGCGGAAAAGGAAAGAAACAAAAATTCAGTTCAATAATTCTACATATACAGAAGTGATGCGGAGATTACCATATTTACTTCACAAAGTACATGACACAGTCTTTCCTGACATGAGCAATGTTTTGGCTGCATGCACAAAACATTTTATTTTTGGTGCTGGAAGTTGGCGGGGTTCACTAACTCCTCCTCTGTCATGTTCCCGTGCACTCTGCCTCTGACACCAGTGTCACTGACGAAAAGGAAACTTTGAGATCAAGGGCCTTCTTAAATGAGAGTCAGGGAAGTTAGTATCTTCTTTCTCTGTGGAGTATTATTTGCTAGACCTGAAAATCCTGGATGACTTAGAGCAGAAGGGTAAATAAGACATAGCCACTAACTTCCCTACAAGCTAGTGAAACACGCAGGGATCAGCCACTCACTGCGATCCTCTCTTTTTTTTTTTTTTTTCCCCCTCCTTCTTTTTTACTTTGTGAACTGGGCAACCGCACGCACGTTAAGTTTTAAATACTACAGTGAAAGAGTTGTACCCCCTAGTCAGGAAGAGCCCCAACTTGCACCTGAGCCTGCCCGTAAGCAGTAAGCCCATATACCTGCCTGGGTATCACACCACCCTCAACACTAGGAGACTGGGTAAGATGAATCAACGGACTGACAGTGCGCTACTAAGTTACTTTTCTTCTGTCCCACAACTAGAGATTTATGTAATTTTGAACCATTGTATACAGTGGTTTTAGAGCATTAAAATCACTGCAAAATAAACGTCATGAAGGAGGATTACAAATTAAGGACAAAGTTTTAATAGGAGGGATGAAAAAACTTCCTTCAGCTGCAGAGCAGTACGCTGTACCCAAGGCAGCACTGGCATTTGTTGGAACATATTGAAAATTTACATGTGGCAGATGGACAAACTCATCCACGTTCAAGGACACATGAGAACTAACTTGTACTAGCTAGGTCTATCCCACAGTTTAAGAGATGAGAACAGCGTGAGAAAAACATTAACTCCTTTGCAACAGTCCATTTCCTTAAGTCCTAATTGTTATCACTCTGGTGACTCACAGACATCATTCCAGTTTCTGAAAGGAAGGTAAACCACAAATCTAAATGCTGGGTAACTTCTCTGATCCTACTCATAAATCCAAGTGTCTTAAAGTCATGATTTAAACAATGATCCCAAATAATCACATAACTTAAAGCAACTGAAATCAATTTGCAATGAACAAGTTAAACTCACACGTAAATGAGCTCCTATTATGAAAAAATAACTCAAAAAATTCAAGACTCGTAAGCTTTCAGAATATTTTCTAAATCAGTGAAATAGGTTGTAAAGGGACCCTAGTGTCAGACAGTACTCTGCTACGTAGCATCTCACAGTAAGCTGGGAGATTAATTAAGGAGATTTGTAAAGAGAGAAATATGACGCTTATATTGTAAAAAGGGAAAAGGTGATTGCCATAAAACCCAAATCATAAGGAGTGATGGAAGGGAAAGAAGAGCCACATTTTAATTATTTGCAGTCTGAAAATTCAGTCTGAAGACGGGATGAAAATCTTACACAGTGCCTTCCTGCCTGCAAAATGAATTGCTTATCTGACATTTGGTTAACAATTCCCCATGTCTGTCATTAATAACGTAACTAAGAGTACACTAACACATAGACCCTACCAGAGATGGAAAATAAGAATTATCCTCCCGCCTTCAATTCCTACAAAGTGCCACTGAAACAACATGTGCATCCAGACTATACTGTAAAGACAAAACCCATGATTAGCTGCGTGCACCTGCCCTGCCGTGAAGGTTTGGCTCATCAGGCTGAACGTGATCAGAGCAGCAATTTCACTAAGCATCAGACCAAGTTGGCAAAGCATATTATTTCGTGAAGGCAAGCTGAAATGTGGAAACTGATCCAAAAGCATAGGGGAAATACAGGCATTTGAGAAATTAGCAGATACTAACTTCAGCAAAGTACTTTAGTTGAAAAGTGAAACCTGTACCAAAGCTGCTTATCCATATCACAGCGTTTTCTTCAATACTTGACAAGAAGCTCAGAGAGAAATAGGATTGATTTCCTCTTAATCTCTAAGTGGCACAAGTTCAGGATTATTTCTATCTAAATATACTCCCCAATTACTAATCATAGAGGGACCAGAACTGGGAAAAAGTTCCACTTAATATACAAAATACAGATAGGAAAAATCCCCTTGCCCAACCTTCTTCACTAAAGGAAATTGAAGGTAAATATCAAACCATTTCTGACATGCAGTCAATCATTCAATAGTTTAAAAAAAATACATGAATGAAAAGTCCAGGAGTTCCAGCACAGGAATAACCAAAAAAATCCCACTCTACCATGCAAAACAAACCAGCGTTGACATGCTGCCCTGTTTATCTTACTCATAGCAGTGATTCATTTCTTGTTTATGTACTGATCTTTTATGTAGCTTAGGGGTCTTGCTGACAGCCTCTTTCCACAGCATTTACTGTAAACTGACTCTATAGGGCTGGCCCTGAGAGCACCACCAAGTCCCCCGCTGGACAAGATTTGCGGTTTAAGCGGGTGGCTGAGGGTGCTGCTGGGGAAGCAACAATCACATTTCACTGGGGGATTGGCTTCACATCACTGCACTGCAATGTCATGTCACCCACAAGAGGAGTGAGGTGAGGAGGTGGGCAGAATGGCAGCGCGGCAGTCAAGGCTGGGCAGGGAGAGCCCTTGGGGAGTTCTCCGCACCTAAGCATCTCTGTTGCTGTATGTCAGATGGGCAGGAAGAACCATCCAGCCCAACTGGCCCCCAAGTTTTCCATCCATTCATAGAATCATAGAATAATTTAGGTTGGACTTGATGACCTTAAAGGTCTTTTCCAACTGTAAACCTAACACTGCCAAGCCCACCACTAAACCATATCCATAAGCACTCCATTTACATCCCTTCTAAAGACCTCCAGGGATGGTGACTCCACCGCTTCCCTGGGTACCCTATTCCAATGCTTGACAGCCCTTTCAATGAAGAAATTCTTCCTAATACCCACTCTAAACCTCCCCTGGTGCAACTTCAGGCCATTTCCTCTCGTCCTATCACTTGTTACTTGGGAGAAGAGACCGACACCCACCTCACTACAACCTCCTTTCAGGTAGTTGTAGAGAGCGATAAGGTCTCTCCTGAACCTCTTCTCCTCCCGACTAAACAACCCCAGTTCCCTCAGCCGCTCCTCATAGAACTTGTTCTCTAGACCCTTCACCAGCTTCGTTGCCCTTCTTTGGATACATTCAGGTGATGCTTGGTATCTCTCTCAAATGCCACTCCCATGCGGAGATAAGCAAACCACATAATTATAGAGGCAGAAGAACACATTAAAAATATGAAGAACAGAAAACAGGCTGGTTTCTCAATTAACCACTGTGTGACATTGCTTTGTTCAGTGCAAAGATTTATAAATGCTACAATAAAGGGCTCAAACTGACCAGCACTGAGCTCTAAGTGGCTGAGAAAAGAAAATGCTTCTTCAATAAATACAGAATGAGGGGATTTTTCTCCTCACAGAACTCAAAACTACCCTATTTTCTGGGATAAGGTATGACTACAGTCCATTTACAGCTATCCATATGCTGGCTTCAAACTTGCTAGAAACTGGCAAAAGCAGAATAGTCAGAATTCCCTGCCAGCTGCAAAACCTGCCTAAGAAGCTGGGTAATGTTTAACCACATGGTTAACTCATATGCTTAACCAGTCTGCACTTATCCTGCTCTCAGTAGTAAAGAGCTTTCAGGCTCCTTTTGAGCTGCTGTGTACCTCTGCTAGGTACACAGAGGGGCCCCTCCCAGTAAAATTCATCAGCTACTTACCCAGCAAGATCATCAGTAACTGCTTTTCCCCAAGACAAAGAGATGAACTTGATAGCTCTTTAAGTTTCCTTCCAGGCCTATATTCTAGTATTTCTAGAAGTATTTGGAGATGCACATTTGGTCTACTTTAAAAAAAAAACAAACAAAAAAACAAACAAACAAACAAAAAACCAAACCAAACCAAAACAAACCAGATAAATCTGACATGAAGCATCCTTTTCCATACAAATAGAAATAAGAGAAAAGCTTCATCTTTCTGCCCAGATGTCCTTTTCTTGTTACTCCTCCTGGAATATTTCCAAGAATTTCTACTCATCAAGTTTCCTGCGACTGACATAATAGAATTTCTCTCAGAAGGTATTTCACTATCTGATTATTAGGATTTTTCTCGGTTAGCTAACATTTTATCAGATTTGAGTTAAGCTAACACGTTTGGATGCTTCCTATTCAGCCACCCAGATAAAGATGAATGAAAAAGCTGTCACAGTACTCAAGAGTCAAGAAAAATCAGCTATTCGAGATCTCTGTTTTTCTCCACTGTTTACCAAGTAGAGTGTAATAAGGTCTCTTTACTTACAGGACCATGGCTATATCCTAAGTCTTTAGCATGATTTAGTGTATGAATTAATCAACTTGCATCATGTAGTGAAAATTTAGTATTTTTCCAGTAGATCATGAAGTCCACTATTTCAAAAATATAACCACCATTATACTACATAACTGCACAGTTCTGAGCATCAACATCAGGCAGAAAACTGATGAGATCCTTCAGCTAAAATATAATTATAACTGTTCAATATTGCTACCTAGAATGCCTGAGTACTCATTAGGTCTGCATGTTTTAAATAATAAATTATGCAGGTAAACGACATGAACAAGTCCAGTGATGGACGTCTTGGAGGGGAAAAAAAGTGATCATTCTAACCCTAGAGAATTTGTAATTGAATTAAAAGCAAAAGAGAGATGTCATAAACTTAAAAAATCACATCATTACACCTCTGATTTTTCTTTTTCATTACAAGGATACTGAGGCTATCTCAGAGAGATTAGAAAGGAAAGATGTCTCTCTTTTATCCCTAGTTCTTCTAATTTGCACATTTGACAGTAAATTTGTATTCACTGCTTTTCCTTGAATAGTCTGTTCTGCTATGTCTTTCATTTGGGGTGCTCTTGAAAAGATATTAAAATCAAAAGGAAACTACCATCATAAACTGTATCTAAGTCCTGTGTCAGTTAAGTACTTAAATGTTCTTTAATTTTTTTCTTTCTTTTTAAATGGAGTAAAATTCAAATTTACTTTAATTCAACTTTAAGTTAATTGGATAGTAACTGTCTTGAAATATAAATTGCCCTATCCAGAAGTGCAAAGAGACAAGTTAATTTCAGAAACACTTCATTTTGCTGCTGATCTGCTTACTTTCTCCTCTAACAAAGCCCCCTAGACTTTCATAATAGGACAATTACTGGATACTCTCAGAAGCAGCTTAGCCCAAAGCAATGATGATGAAAGAATTTAATAAACTTGCTAGTTTCCATAAACTAACCTTTATGCACAGGATCGTTTAACCAGATTTCCTTTTTAATCTAGAAAATTGCCAAGAAAGTCAACTGAAGCATCTTGAAAGACACAGCATTTTGTAAATCTCAAGAGAAATGTTTAGACTTCTCCATTCAAACCACCTCCATAGGAGTGCCAGATTACATTACCTGCCCTATGCCGGGCAGGCGGCTGTGCTAGGTAGCTGGCCTCCTCAGTGAAGAGTCAGAGGCTCCCCCAAAAACCAATTCAGAGTACGAAAATCACTCCCTCTCTTGATCTGTGGAGACAGCTGGAGTAACCCAAGACTGAGCAAAAGAGGACAGAATTTTGTCTAGATGCCCTTTTCCTTTGTTGCCCTGCTCTGATCCATGCCCAAACCACTGGCAAAACAACAACCAAGTAAACTGTGCTGAGAATACCCTGCCTTCAGTCTGCTAACTCATCCTCTGAACCCACTGCTGGGAAATTACAACTAGCACTGGAAACTGAATTCAGACGTTTTAAGGCAAAACTAAAAATTACTATGCTGAAATTTCACAGGGATGTTGCCATACAGGAGAGGGAGGGGAAAAAAGGAAAGAGAGAAAGTGCACATGCATACTCTCATCTCCTTTGCACTCAAATCTAGTGACTCAGCTCAGATGTTAACCATCAGCTCAGATTACAAAACTACTATATAATTTAGACTGGCTGAAAATCTTCCCTAAGGGAAAAAGCATATCATTCAGCATAAATATATATTTTTAAAAAACAGTCTATGCAACACATTATTCAGTCAGAGAATAGCTCAGTTAATTCAGAGTGTAACAGAGTATCTATTTTAGATCATTTCAATGCATTTTTGTACAGTTCATTTGTAAAGTCAGTCCTATACACTTTTGTATCTAGCTAGAAACAAATGTCACTTTCATATTACCTTAGCTGCTTGAGTAAGGCTTACATCTTCCATCCCACCAATGGCAACTCCTTTACATCAGGCAGAAGTTACTGCTCAAGCCTATTATGAAGGCCAGCAGTCTGAAGGGTTCTGTGTACTTTTAACAGGTCTACACACCCTGCCCAGTAGCCCATCAGGCACTGCTGTGCTTTCAGTACAATTTATTGTATTAATTCTCACACAAAAGCTTCAGCATGGAGCTAGCTGGTACACAGAAGATCTGGCCACTAGTCAAAAGAGAAAAAGGTCATAAATATGTATCCAGAGACATGTAGTGTACACATACATACACATAAGTATAGCTTGGTATGTCTACAATTACACCAATTTTAGTATGTCAGTAAGTACACCCTGTGTTGTTAGTGTAGACAAATGTCCCATGTCCCTGCAGTGCTATTCCCGCAGCTAAGATGGAGTAAGCAAGCCCTAAAACATTTCAAGCTAACTCAGTCGGGTGAACCACAGTGTTCAACACCGAAAGCGTGGATAACCTGTCTGAATTTGCACTGAAGAGATTATGGAAGGTTCATACAATCCTTTCTGCCAGGCTGGGAGATCCAGCTGACCTGCAGACGTATCTTAGTATTGCTCTGCAGATATACAAGAGGATGTCCACGGCCTAAAACTCATCCCTGCCTTTCACTGGAAGTAGCAATAGAAGAACTGCACATATGTTTAAGTTAAACATACCAGATAAGCTCCTATCCTCTAGACTATTCACATGAAGAAACAAAACTTGACTGGAAATTTTAGCACAATTTCATAGCCGAGAGGTTATGCTTCAGATATACGTTATAGAGCCCCTCAACCCTGTCTCCTCCTGGAGGGGCAACTACTTTAACCAAGTTCATTTATTTCAGTAATCTTACCTGTAGCACCATCCCTCAAAAAGTTGAGTTTACAATTGAGGCAGAGACTGGAAGTACAGACACGTAGCCACTAAACCCAGCGTATCATGAAACTATGGCCTTCGATAATTCACAATACAATGTTACTCTATAAAAACTTTAAAATCAGAATCCCCGCTGCCAGAGGTCTGATCTTCAGTGTTCGTGACACTGATATATCTGCTGCTAGTTGCTGTCGATTGGTTGTCCTAAAGAATTTCCCTTGAAGTACTGATGCAGTTGCTCAGTTTAGCCTTTTGATGCCAGGTCACACAATCCATCTAAAATATACCCCCCTTCAAATGTCTATACCAGAAAGATAGAATACAATCTCTGTGAGAAGCTGCTTTGTCACAGGATGGGAAAATGTGAATTTAATCATTCTGTGCATAAACTGTAATATATGCTCATACTTACATATGTGAAAGCCTGCAAGAACATGTTAACGACAATAAAAATGAAAGCCCATTTAACTCTCTTGAAGCTCCCTCCTGTCTTTACAACTTTTAGAACATCAGCAGCGCCAGCCCAGAGTTCCCCAATTATACATCATCTCCCAAGGCTTTTTCAGAACAAGGATGGTAAAGACCAAAACACAGAACTTTTACAGAAAAGAACAATTCAGCATTTGTCTGTCCAGGAAAGTAAACAAACACATAATCAGATGAAAGAGTACAGTGCCAAAAAGCCTGACAAACGGCAAAGAAAAAATGTGCCTCTTTGAAAAAAGAAAGGAAAACTGCCAAGCCAAAAAAGGCACAATTCAAAAAGTAATTTATAAAATAATGCAGTTGACAGAAGAAGTAGTACAATTATTTACTGCTTACTATCAGAGTAATTCTGCAGTTTCATTCCAAGTGTCTGCAACCTGTACCAACGCAGATACTATTCAATGAATGTCACAGCCATAAATGACAGCTGTATTTTAGCAATGCTCAACAGAGCCTGATTTAAGTATTTATTTGGCAGATATTAAAAGCTAGTATATATACTATGCAATAAGTAACTCTATAAATTTATTTTTATTCAATTTTAAACTGGAAATCCATTCTATACTGATGGAAATCCCTGGAATATACAATGAGTATGAATGCACATTCATTGTTCCATCCATCCAAGGCCAAATCCAATACGATCATTCCCATTTTCAAGCGTGTACAAGCTCAGTTTTCTACAATGTAAAATTGATTTCCCTCACTGAAATGGTATCAAACCACCACAGAACAGGTATATCTCTCACACTGAGAGATTCCCACGTTACCAGGAAACACAGGAATGGTCTGTTGCTCTCAAAGCAGCACACCCCTTCAATTCATCATGATATTTATTCATTTTGGTCATAAAGGGGATGTTAAAAACTTGAAAAATGGCATTTTCTTTTCTAAAAAACATATTCATGGACTTCAAATTCAAGAATTCCGTAACTGAAACACGCTAGCAGACTAAAAGTAGAATAAAAAAGAGTGCCCACCAGTCTGTAGATAAGTAATTTCTCTCATTCCCATTTTTCAAAAGCTCTAGCCTGGTAAAACTGAGCAGGAAGTGGGGGTGGAAGATGTCTAAAAAAGACTCTGTTGGTCTCCTTAAAAAACAAAGTAAAGTTAAAAACAAAACCAACCCAAAGCTTTGTGTACCTAAGTCTTAAAAATAACTATAGATACAAACAGTAGATCAGGAAAACAGGAAACAATTATTTTTAAAAACTGACAAATTTTGCTGGAGTGAATTTAACTGTCCCTTAGTATACATTCAAATTTCCATCCTCCTGCCCATTTTACCCTGGTATTTCAATTAGGAACATTTACCAGTTATTATCTCCCCTAAAAAAGGACTGCATTTCCACAAAAATTTGAGGAGACTCTTTGGCTGAAGTAAAACATCAGAACATTTCTGGTTGCCTAACAGTTTAACAGTATATTATCAGGCAAAAATCTCTAAGCAATCAGCTACCAAAGACATCCCTGAAACTAGCAGGAGTAGTAGAAGAACTGTTAGGGCAGCTCAAAGGTCCTGCTGTTTGCTTGCTGACTGTGCAAGGTATGTCCTTAAGGAGGAGGCGCCATTAGCAAAAACATTTCGATACTACTGAATTTTGCATAACAGTATTCCTAGATTCACTAGGAATTTCTTTTAATCAGCTTTTCTTCAATTCCATGTCTCATAACACTTCAAAACATGTAAGAACTTGTGGCTAAAAGGTAAAAATTAAGACCACTCATACATTAAGCCACTCACATATACTTTTTTAAGGAGAACTTACAGCATTACCACAGTAACTACCACACTGCTAAAATGCAGTACTGATTATGTTCAGTATATTCAGTTACAAATATTGCAGAGAATCAAATAGCTATGAATGTAATCTTTGCAGAAACTACAGAGATGCAAAGCCCTGAAGATTTCCTCCTCCAAAAAACTTAGCTGCTCTACACACTTTTAAACTACTTTCTTATAACCTGCAAAAAAAGAGCCCAGAATAAGAAAAAAACCCAGCTATTTGTCTGCATTCTTTTTGTACTCTTTGTCTGTATTATATATTGATGCTGATCTTCAGCTTCAATAAATCCAAGTAGAAAGTCAGTAGGGTTGTATACCAAGGTGTTGATGATACCACCTTCTGTACTTACAGGATACATCACTTTTAATACTCAACACACTTTGACTCTAAACCAAACCAGTTCTGTTGTTTGTCTTTTACAAACCAGAAACGAATAACATACAAACATCTCCAAGTCTAAGAATCTATTTTAAAGAAATGCAAATGCAATTTTATATCCTACTTCACATTTTCCCCAGAAACACATTTTAGCTCAGAATTTCATGCTTGAACACTACAACAGAATTCTTATGTGCCAACTGCTTTTACTACTTTTTTGAAAACACTACTTAAATAATTTTAAGCAAACATTTTAGTTAGATAATTCAAGAAACAGAGTACTTAATCATTTTAGTGAAAAGAAGCCAGACTGGTATCTAGTCCTCCCTTCTGGACAAATGCTCTTCCACAATTGTGTGAGTCAGATGAGTTAATTTATATCAAAAGGTTATTAACAGAAGATGCCTGCATTTATTATGGTGTAACAAGAACATCAGTAGGACACTTAAGACATACTCTACACCATACAAAGTCCCTGTCTGCTTAATGCTAAACAGCTGCAGTGCAATTGCTGAAGCTGTCAGAGGTGAGGACCACAGCTCTGGGGAAACACAGTCTACTTCAGGGAATAGGCTCAAAGCACAGACACACACTAAATTCCAGAGGGAGAACTAGAAGGGAAAAGGACAACAGATAGAAAAAGCTTTCCCTATTTAACAGCTTACTGATTTACAGTTTACAATCTGTAATCACACTCAAGAGAAGAGAAAAATAGTTAAGAGTCCTAAGGAACTCCACTATGACAAAAATGATACTCCTGCGGTAACTCACATGCACCACCACCACCTGCAAACATAACCCAATACACATTTGTCTGTGCCTCGTCTGTGTTCTCTATATGAGAAAATTGTTTGAGCTAGAATGCAGACCATCAGGGAGTCAGAGATATCAAAACTATCACCACCCATGCTTCCTCACCTTGTGAGTACACATTACAATTCGTTATTTAGTTCAGTGATCACATGCTGTAATTTTTTTTCTTGCAGGATTATTGCTGCATATGCTGCTTTCCTTGGTTTCTGCAGTAAATGAAGCAGAAATCCTTCAGAATCTAAATGAACAATTAATCAGAAGACAACAATACGAAGTGGGTTATATAAAGATGAGGCCTATTATGAATTAATACTTTTACTATTAAATATGCATGAGTTTTTAATAAGTAAAGCTAAAAATAGAGACATATATCACAGGATTTCTCCAGGCTGTACAATTTCATTCATCTTCATCCCGTGAAGAAATGGGCCATTGCTAAAAGGACTCCCACTGCACATTTTTACGTTGTTGTCATTGGCCTTAATTCATCATTGCACAAAAAAGCGCCTCTGGGATCCCGGCATAAAGGATTCTGAAGACCTCCAGCCTCTGCCGTAAGGTCTGAAGGCATCTGCAGCAAACTGTGTGGGTTTTCATAGTCCACTCACCCATCTACCAACAGGCACACATCTCTCAGCAGCCTACTCTCCATCCCGAATTTGTGTGTTTAGAAGGAATCCATTTGAAAGACGACTCCTTCATCAGACAACAAACAGCAGCAGATATAACCACTAGACTTAAATAAACTAAAATAACTGTTAAAATCTTTACTTTTTAATCTTAATATTTCATTTTTAAGAATACATCTATTCGCCTCATTCCTTCATCATCCCACCAAGGAAAGAAGTCTAAAATTAAGCCAAATGCAACAAATCCAAATTTTCTGTTTGGATTTTAACATTCATTTCTAACACCAAATCATGCTACAGATATAAACAAACAGAAGATTTTAATAAAGACTGCGCTAATTCTGGCTGAGGGTGAGCGCATTCAGGAACACAGCACAATTCTATATAAATCCACCCCAGGGCGTAGGTGCTACAGCATCAGGAAACGGAAGAAGATTGAAATCAGTGTTTATAAATACAGCCAAGAAATCCTAGCACACGTACCACCAAATATATAAACAGAAGTTAAGACAGTCTCATCTGGAGGTCTAAATTTCCTACACTTATTTATGTTTGGGAATTTTTATTATTTTTTTTTAAGACATTTTGGTTTGTGCAGTCATGTTTTTAAAATGACCTTAGTGTATTTAAATCAAAGCACACGTATTAAGGACTTGCTAATGCTGTGTGACAAAAGGAACAAAACTAAAGAAATCACAGCACACTGCATCCCAGTATCATCTTACATGACTCTGAAATCTGTATTTTAAAAATCATTGTGGTTTGATTTTGAATTTTCTCTATTTCTCAATGTGTAACAATAAAAAGTAATTTAATCCACGTCAGATATATTCCTACTTAAAAAAAACCAAAATAAACCCAAACAAACAAAACCCCCCAAAACCCCCACATCTTACAGCAGAGGTAACATTCATCTTTTTACAGATAAATATGCAGTTTTAAATCACAGTTTATCAAAGCAAAATATTTATATTACCCATTACCACTTCCATCATTTTTCTTGAGCATAGTGAAAAAAGGTGCAATAACATGACTGATTTTCACTAGAATGTCCTTGCCTTACTCTTTGTGAAGACAATTTAGAATTTGAGCTTTTCGTAGATATACAGCTACTTACAACTACTAATTCAGAGTGAAATTCACATGATTTACTGGAAGCTCAGAATACTATGGGTAAAGAATTCTTCCTCTCTCCTGCCCCCAAATTCATCCTAGTAAACACTCAAGATCTATATTTGCTTTTCCTATGACACATTGTAGTCATAATGATCAGACACACAGTTTTTTTCAGATGTTTCAGAAACAACTAGTCTTTTACTACAGCTGCAGAAATATATAGAACCAGAAAAAAAAAAATTGACATTTTTCATTATTTTGATGCCCTTAGTATTCAGAGGTGCATTTTGCATTTTGGCCTTCAAACATCCCTCCCCT
>NW_009612536.1:0-16213 GCF_000690535.1 Cariama cristata
TCTTTTCCAACCTAAATGATTGTATGATTGATTGATTATTCTGCTTTTTCATATCACTGCAGCTGAGGGCCCAGAAGATCATGAATTAAATAGCAATTCTTCCATCTTCAGTTTTCCATTTTTGTTCCATAAAGTCCCTTGGTAATGACCAGTGATCACAGCTTACCCATAAGAACAGGCTTTGTAAAAGCAAGGCTGCGAGCTGGGGTTATTTCCAGCAGTAACAGGTGATCGTTCAAAATCCCATTAAGCATGCAATTTCAGAGAGAGCTTGAAGTGCGTGAGCAAGGAAGGTATACGGGATAAATGCTCCTTTGTTTCACTTGCAGGAAAATGTCCCCAAGAAAGAATGACCTGGTCTGTTCAGCATTACCTGTGATGATCAGCTGATTGAATTTCATTGACCAGGTTAATATTGAGCCCTTGTGCAATTACCGGGAAAGAACAGAATATGATTCCTTTTTGCCTTGCTTTTGTGATGTGGAAGAAAGGTTTATATTTCAAATGATCTTTTAATTCGTGCAAGCAGTCTCCTGAAAAAGACCCTTTAATTTAGGGCAGGCTGGGAGAGAGCAATTCTTGAGGTCCTTCTGAAAGTAAGACTTTTTTTTTTTCTTTAAATGCCGAGCTATAACTAAAGAAACCGTTAATCTTCATTACAGAATAAGCTTGATTTTTAGATCTGCATGAGCTCTCTGTGGCCAAAGCAGTCTACCTGCATAGCTGAGAGAGCAGGGTCAGGATAGCTGGTGGCAGTATAGGTTTGGGGGTGTGTGTGGTTTTGGTTTTTTAAGTTCTTGTTTTTATGGCTGTTCAAAATCCAACCTTAAGGGTCCAGGTTTGTTTTTAAAATGGGAATAATCCCTGCCTTCATGTCTCAGCTGCTATAAAATTGTCTAAAGGCAGTCTGGACTCTGCACAAGGCAAGGATTTGCTGCATGGGGCAGGTCACGGCAAGGACAGATGGTACTGAGCAGGGAAGGGGGAAGGTGTTACTAAAAGTCCTGTTTCTGGTTACTTCTAGCTCATGTATGCTTCCAAAAAGGGTCTCAAAACAGGGTCAGAAACCTGGCTTTTTGGCATGAAATTTAACTGTTGAATTTAAGTGAAATTTTGAAAATCTAAGATCAATCAAAATTTGATTCTGTGCTGAATCTATGTCATATTAAAAATAACAAATGTAGAAATAAAACCCTAATATTAAAATGCCTTGTTTTGACACTTTTGACAGTGTTTAATGAAATGTTGTCAATTGGTTATTTAAAAGTGGTTTTAATACAGTAACATTTTCCAGTGGGAAACAGGTTTGGTGTAAACTTTCTGTAAATGTTTTCCCTTGGCCAGGCTGGCAGAGGGGCAGGGAGCATCTTTTCCTGCACGGGCGCCGGGATGCTGGGGATGCTGTGGGTCCCGGCAGCCGCATCCGCATCGGCTCTGCCCAAGCAAAGAGGGAACGTTTGTTTCCTATGGAGATGAAACGAAGGCAGTTGATGACTTCTTTTATGCCAGTCAAGGGAACACAAAGTACTAATTAGAACATATCTGTACAAAAGAAATCAGGTTTTCCTTCTTTTTTGGCTGTCTGCTTCTGTGATCTGGTCTGTCCCTTTGCTCCTCCCGCCTCTGTTTCTGAGGGGCTCTGGTGTCCCTTGGCAGCATCTTCACACTTCGGTCCTGTCTCCAGGCTTCCTCCTGCCCCTCTGGAAATGAATAAACTTCCATCCGTATCTCCTGCCACAGAGGCAGCAAATACTGATTTTTAAAATCTTGTTTTTCTTCTCTGATCCTAATGTTTGTGGCATATCTGCAAGTGTCACACCGCTGATGTAAAGTCTCTCTCCTGGCCCTCGGGGTGGACGAGGACTGAGGAGACGAGGCGCAAGCCAGGGTTCCTGCCGTGGGTGCTCTCACCGGCTGGGGCCCGAGAGCCGCCGTCCTGCCCTGCTGTGGGGATGCCCGTCTCGGGGACGGTTGGGCAAGGCGAGGGCAGCGCGACGCGTTCAGAATCGCCTTCTGGCATGGGAACTCTGTGGTTTCGGGAGCTCCTGAGCTGGAGCTTCTCTTTGAGTTGTCATGTTGCTTAGCCTTTGAAGGCCATTGTTTCCATAGATTTATCACTTCTGTGCAGTTTGTCTATGTGCCATGTTAAAAGGATCTCCATCTGTCAGTTTAACTTCCTACTTGTCACTTCATTTCATGCCTCCTTATTCCTATATTATAAGAAACAGCAGTCAATGAATTCCCTGTTTGCTTCCTCTGACACTCGTGATTTGACGTGGCTGCGCTGTACCTGTCCTTCTGCAGTTCCCTGTAAGCCGGGCGATCCTGGGCTTCATTAAGCTCTTGCCAGAGCTCCGCTGCTGCTGTGCTCCAGCTTGTCATCCCTGTCTGCATCTCGTCAGATCCCCCTGGAACTTTATTCAGAAACAGCAGCCAAAAAAAACCCAAACCGCCAAGCCCAGCTGTTAACAGTATGAACTAATATATATATTTTTTTAACTACTGGCATTCACACAGGAACACATACAGGAACATGGTGATTGTGGTGTGGATGTGAATTTTTTGGTGTGGTTTTTTTTTTATATTTATTTTTCCCTGTGGTCCATACCTGACACTTTAGAAGCAGGGCATGGGCTGGTTGTTTTATCCTGTACTATGCAAATGATACTAGCATGATTTTGAATTTCTTATGCGTGGATTAGGGCATGCACAGGCTTTAGCCAAGTTCGTAATCTCTTGGTGTGCTGTGGTATGTAGTTACTCTGAGCAGGGAGGGAAGATTGCTGAAGCAAGCCAGGCGTTTTCTTGTTGGACAGCTTAATACAAACTTCATCCCACTGACAAGTTCGCATTTCTGGAGCTCTCATCTCCCCTGCGTTCGTGACAGGCAGGGTGCTGGGCAGCATACACAACAGCAGCTGCTAGCCTGTGCCTCTAGTTGCATCGCATCCCCTGCCAAGGCGTGGGGCTAGGCTTTGGGGAGCGTGGGGGAAGGAGCCGTGCCTGGGATCCATATGGTGAGAGAGGAGGTATCTTTGTTTGCAAATTGTCATAATCGCTGGAGAGATGCAGGTGGTCAAGATGCTACTTTTGGCCTCGTGTGTTCTGTGATATTTCTTTGACGGAGCTTCCTTATAACGTGGATTTAGAAACAAAGCGCTTTGCAGGGTGAGACTTTTATCCTGCCTCAGAGCCCACAGTCTGGTCTCTCGGCAGAGCACCTCCAGGCTTGTGTATGTCTTTTAAAAGCAACAGCAGGTGATAGCGGGTTTAGCTTGCCTCGGTCGGTCTGCCCGAGCGATGGGCTGGCGAAGAGGCAGGGGCCGGCGGCGAGCAGCCCGGGGGCCGGGGGTGCGGGACTGCTCCCGCCGTCCTGCGCTCCCCTTTGTTCTTGATCCTGTTGTTCAAATGATGGGACCTGCTGTAGGGAAGTGAGAAATACTTGTTGAAATAATAATGTAGCAACCTTCCGTGTCTGTGTGGATATTCTTTTTTTCTTTTCACTAAAATCAAGAAACCAGAGCTTACATTTTCCTGTGTGGTATACAACACGGCCTTTGTGTGACCACTGCCATGGACCTTGGCGTATCGTCGTTCCCCTTGCAACGTGTAGTAAAAGCTGTGTTCTCCAAATAGTTTTCATGTGAGCTTTGCTCTGTTGGTGTCTTTGGCATGTTTCTTACAGGGAAGCCTTGTCTCTGAGTGCCACCCGCACTGCACAAATTGATACGCCTCTAAGAATATGTCAGCAGCTTTCCGGAATATGTGCTTTTGAGGCAAAATGCCAGTTGTTTAGATGGAAAAAATCAGGAGGATATCTCTTCATTTCAATTAAGCAGCCTGCATGTTAACATTTTCCCAGCAGAATTCAGGCTCGTTTCCTCCTTGGAAGCCAATCTTGATTCCTTTTGTTATTGTTTACAGTTTTAGATGTGCATTTCTTCATGTCCTCGGAACCTGGTGCAGATATGGGTTTCCTTATATCCCTTCTGGGCACAAGCAGCTGGAAGTCACGGGGACTGGACTTGTTATACAAATACTGCATTTTGAGTATGAGCCAGTCTACCTTCTGTTGCTAAACGTGGCCCAGTGCAGTTATGGTACAAAAGTGTTTGCAATATTTAAGTGCGCAGTGAAAGAGTATCTTAGCCTTTTACTTATCTGAGTTGCTTTAAATTGCTCCTGCTCCATACATACTCTTTTATTTTCTTCTGTGTAAAGCTGGTTATGCTTTGTGGCTATCAGTTGACTATCCTGTTGCGGACTGAACTCCTCGTTTAATATGCTCTTGAGCTACCGGTAGCCCCTTTAATCGGCTACTCCATTCCAGAAAGGGCTGTTCAGTTTGGTTGAATGACCTGAGATATTTCTGAATTGTTTTCCCTGGTCTCTCTGCAAGCTGCTGATTTGTTTGCAGCAGCTGAAGCCGAGCAATTAGTCAGTCGCCTCTGAAATCAAAACTGCACGCATCAAGGAAGGCTTAAACTTGTGGTTTTGCTCTGCTTGACGTTCTGCAAGCGTCATGACCCAGGGACAGTTTTGGGGTTTTTGTTCTTGAGTGAAAGAATGCAAAGGACTTAAGAGAACAGATTCTTTCTAAAAATTATTTTTCAAGTAGCTGCATTTATAAAATGTCTTTAATTTTTGAGTAGCTGCTGGTTCATGAGCCTCTCTTAGCAATTTTCTTGGAAACATTTCTCTTCCTTGGGAATTTGAATACTAATATCATTAAGGCAACTCCTGGTATGAGGCTTACCTATCATCCAGTTGCATGGCTTGAAATAAATTACATCTCTGAGTAGATGTAAAATAATGCTTCCCAATGGATGGCCTCTCTTCCTGGACAGAGAATACCTAGTAATGTGCTTGAAGGATTTCGGGACTGTTTTGTGTTTTTAAAATGCAATTCCCATTTTAACTGATTTCAAATGAAAGTGGCAGCATGGAAATTTCAAGAGTATCTTGTAGAGCTTTGCTAATTTTAATAGTATTGGGCCAGACAGCTTTAACGTGCAGCAACGATGATGAATATAAAAATATGTGATGCTTCTTGTTGCAGTGTGGTTGCTGCATCTTCTGTGATGGCAGCGGTATCCTATCACAGCGTGATCAGTGGGAGTGAAGTTTCTCTGATGTAGGTGCAGTGAAACACACCTTTAATTACTGACACAATTAGTTCTGCTGATGTTCATGGTACTTCGTACAGTTCATTGAATGATTCATGAATATTTATGCCATCATCCACAAAACAGAGGTATAAAACAACTTCTGTTGGAGGCTCTTATTTCGCCTACCATAAATGTTATGCCACTCTTCAGAGTCTTAAAAAAAATACCCCCTTTGACTTGAAGAGCTGCAGTTTCTGTTCTTTCATTTTGGGTGAATTTGTCTGGGTTTGTGAATATGTCTGGACATTTTTTGAGTCATTTTGAAATATCAGGATAACATTCTACCTTAAAACAATGCAGCTGAATAAAGTTACGATCACGCTCTCCGTTTAAGCACGTTTTCTGCTTTTCAGTATGATCGCCCTTTAGTACAAGCTTTTCTCAGGCAATGTAATATAGGCTGCTTACTGTCCTCAGTAAGAGAACAGATGTAAAAAGCAGCCTGGAAACTCTGGGAGTAAATAGTAGGGCATAAATGAGAATCAGCTGGGATATTGTGAATGCAGGTTGAAGCCCTCAGGTGGTAGAACAGGAAGATTGATTCCCATCTAGCTTTGTCCAGAACGCAGGTCAGAGCTGAATGAGGGGATGGAGTTATGGCTGGGATGTGTGCAGCAGAAAGCCGTATAGTGTCACTAGGAAGGAAAAGAGCCGTTCTAGAGACAGCAGTGCAGAGGCTATAAGAAAGAGAACTGCCCAAAGTTTAACTGAGGATATTGTGACTTTCCTGGGCAGAACATTGTGCTGTGGCTATACAGTGATGGGCAACATAGTGACTTGCAGAGAAAAAAAATGTGTTGTGGACCTGAGGGTATGCAGATTCAGCAATAAGGCTGCTATTCCCTCTTATGCAGTTCCTTACAGATTTTCTTGGAAAGTGGCAATGTAGACCTAGTCACAGAGGTCAGCTACAAGTAAGAGATGGGCATGGTGGAATCCAGGTAGTCCACCACTTGATGTACCACCCTGTTCAGGACTGCAGGACCCAGCCCTCGGCTGTGACTGCTGCATCCTCCACTCCTGGAGATGGTTAGCATCCATTCAGTGCTGGATATGCTAAGCACCTATAGGAAGTGGACTATCAGGCTGTGCACGGACAAGCTGGAAGCTTTCTTCCCTTGGACACTAATGGAAGCCACTGAACACTAAGATTTTGAAGGGAACCAAACTCTGTGCTCAGGAGACTGAAAGCTCCTAAATTCATTAATGAATAGTGCTAGAAACCACAAACCAGTCACTTGGAAGTGAAGACAATCAGTCCTAAGGTACCACAGCTCCTTATAGCATGATGTTTTTGAAGGATTCTAGGAACAACGTTAATGCAAAGCCAGCAACCCTTATCAGCCAGTAATGTCAGAAAGGGATATGCTCACCCAAGCGTCTGCAATGATGGTATCAGCTTGTCAAAAAACCACACAAAACCTGAACATCATCTGCACCTGCACTGCTTGTGGTGTATTCCCATTTGAGTAATGGACAGAGTTGTAAAACTTTACAGACTTTGTGTGCTGCCAAGACTTTGCAGAGTACTGCAGTGCCCTTACACACTTCTGCGTGCTTGGCAGCAAGGCAACGAACAGATGAATCTGGCTTTCCTGTTGCAGCAACAGGCTCTTCATTTTGTGCTTCCGTGTACAATGATCTCTTTATATACAACCTTCTGAAAGAAGGAAAGCTTGATGTAGCTATTAAAATGGAAGCCCTTCCTTGGGACCATCCATATTTCAACAGGGACGGGTGCATGAAGGTGGAAAACATATCAGTGTGATGTATGCATATCTCTTCCAGGTTTAAAAAAGAGGAAAGGAAGCCCATTCAGCGCGTGGCTATTTCCCCCTAATGGTCGGTAGAGCTTCTCTAGGGTACAGTTTTTCTTTTTGGTGTAATTAGTTCCTTATCATGCACCATTCGCTGTCTGTCTCCGTGCAGCCTCCCCTGTAAGGTCTGAAATGGCGAATTAACCAAGTTAAACAAGAATCTCAATGCACTTTGTCATATATAATCACACTTTGGAGACCTAGCAAAAGCTCTGTGAATATCAAATGCTGGTTATTAGAGGGAAGGTAAAGCCCAGACAAATGTAAGACCTTGTAGCAGAAAAGCAGGCTGCTTCGGCTGTAACGTTCAGGTTTTGGCACCTTTTAAGTGTGTAAGCATCTGTGTTTCTCTTCTGGGTGAACGGGCTAGTTTGCAGGCATTGGTTCAGGAGAGTTACAAGCTTAAAAAAGACAAATTATCAATTAAAGATTGTGCGCCTCTTTTATTCATACAACTGTAATTCTTCAGAGGGCTGCTGTCATAGCTAAGTTTGAGAGATGAACTGAAGCAGGAGGGATTTTTCCATTGCGAGCTCCTGGGAGACCGTGGCTCCGGGGAGGCGGCATCGATGCCGGAGCAGTGCTGGGTTGAGGGCTGCCCCGTGCCCCAGCCGCCCGGCCCGTGGTCCCCAGTCGCTCTTGGATGCTTGGATGGCACCCCCCAGTCACCGTGCCTGGCCACGCTCTCCAGATCTCAGCCCGCGGTCTGCTTCGTGCCTGGAAACAAAGAGCTGGTTCCTCTGGGTGGCTTTTTTTCTCCTACCTTGTAAATGCTTTTTTTCTGGAGATGAGTCCCAGGATATGACGTGTGGGTGACTTACACCTCCACGGGGGGTTCATTTTCAGGACTTAACGGAGGTGTGTGCAGGTGTGTGAACTGGATCGCAGCGTTGGTCTGAAGGTGTCTAGACGTGGGTGGATGAGGCTCTGCAACCCAGACCTGCTTGTCCCCACAGAGCAGAAACCTTAAGTACTTAAACCCCGCCAAACGAACAAACACCAAACCCAAACTGCACGCAAGTGTTTCCAAAGGATAAATTGTCATTTCCTTTATTAACGAACTGCCATAAGACAGGTTAGTAGATGAAGCAACTTCAGAGAGCCAGCCTCATTTACAGCACGATGCTGTGAATAGGGGCTGCTACTCCTCGTCAGCAGCTGCTTTTTTCGCTGTCACTTCCCCCTTATTCATCCACGCTGTGATTCACCACATGGGACGTGACGGGGAGCGATGCTGTTTGATGCCAGCCCGGCAGTGCAGCTTGCCGCCCCTGGAGAGAGCTTCCTCCCTCCCCGGGCACTGCCGGGGTGCCATGTGTCTGCCAACAGAGGTACTGACAGATGTCACCGCAAAGTGCCACGGGGATGCAAAATGCCGTGTGGCAAGGGTGAAATACATGCCAGGTGAGCTGGTAAGCAGCAGCGCCCGAGTGGTCTTACACATCGCCCTTCTGCTTTCCCAGGGACCCTGGTGCCTCCTTGTAGAGATAAGCTCGTTTCAGTGTGCACACGGCAACTGGTGCCTGAATTGCTCATAAATAAAACCAGCTGGCTGCAACAAAAGTTGGTATTCCCAAGGCTTCATAATTATTTATGAGTCAGACCAGCGAGGCGAGTGCCTCCGAAGCAGAGTGGTAGTAAACAGGATCTTACAGTCTCGGAGAAAACTGCTGACTTACAAAATGCAACACCTCCACCTCCCCAAGAAAGCATCGCTAGTACGTTTGTTTTCACATTGCTGTCTTTATATGGTTATGGATGACAAATCATGGCATAGTTCAGGCTCGCAAAATCACATTCAAACAAATGTATTCATCACAATCTAGCAATTTTAATTATCCTGTCTGCCTAATTTTGGTTCCTGGTGTTTTAACGTTAACTTGTGCTTGTCTGAATGAGGTTTGGGTAGCCCGATAATTGAGTAAATAGTTTTTTTTAATTCCATCACTGTTAATATCATTGGTATTTGTAATTGCAAATACATACAGTCAACAGTAGACCTTACCTGGGGAGTGCTGCCGCTTCAAATTCGTGTTTAGTGGAAGACCTTTCCTTTCTTTCTGTGATGTATGTCTTACTTCTGCTTCTGTAATATTTGTTTAATTTCAGCTGTCACTAGTTACATAACATTTTGCTTTTGCCTGCAGTTTTCAAGGTCAGATTCAGGTTTTACTTGAGCAAACAGTAAGTGCCTGCGTGGGGAATAGGAAAGCTACAGTCAGAATGCATGCACAATATAATGTGAATATCTCAAAAAGCTGGTTGCTGAAATGGATGGCAGTAGTTGTCAGTCTTCTGTTTTTTGGGAGGATTGCCACACAGCTGGGTTTTTTTGCTTATGAAAAGTATGTGTCTTAATTCCAAGATGTAATTCAGTGATTTGTCTCTTTTGGTCAGTGTGCTTTCCTGCATAAGTGCATCTTTAATTGCTTTATCTGCTCACTGGCATCATGGACAGGACAATCGGTTTCCTTTAAATACAGGGAAATGAATGAAACCTGTGTTGTGGATTATTTGCCTTGACAACATTTGATTGTAAAACTGGGGTGGGTTTGAATTTATCGTCACCAAGTCATCTTCCATGGGTTCTACCTGACACTTTGTAGAACTTTGGGATGGATCAAATCAGTCCCTGTTTTCCAGTTAATTCCTGTGATGTTTGAAAGTTGTTGTGGCACTGAAGGCTTTGGACAGCAGATCTCCAACACCACTCCCCACGTTTCTCATTCCTGACTTAGTGGTCCTGTCCCTTTGTCTCCCATGCAGGGTCTTCTCAAAAGTAAAGTCGAAGCCAGAGAAGGCCAAGTTACTCAAAGCAATTTCTAGGTGGTTTCCAACCATGGCGGCACAGGACACTGCACCAGACTTAAGAGATGGGACGCACAAAATGGGCAGTTTCGGTCCTGGCTGCGAAATTGGGACAGGGTGGAAAGGTAGCTTGGGCAAGCTGGGCTGCAAACTGGGCTTAACACAGCCTGTGGATGTACCCCTAAAAATAATCAATTATTGCAAAGTGTTCCTGTAAATACAGCTGTAGCTGGACCTTTGGTTCTCTCGGTCTGCCCCTGCACCAGAGGGGTCTTGGTGGTGAGCGCTGGGGGAGAGCTCGTCCTGCAGAGCTCTGAGACTGCGGCACGTCGAGGCTTTCCGGGGTGCTGGGGAAGAGGTTTTCGTATTGGTCATAATTGGCAGTGGGTATTTAAAAGGTGTATGAGAGTTCATCTATCTGACAACATCACTTTATTTTTCCAGCTGTACGGTTACTTGGCCAGCTCGCTGGAAGTTGATTGACTGCCTAGCTTGAGGGAAGACGACAATAAGTCTGTCTCCCACCCGTCAGCCCTAAAGGAATAGTGTGATAGATGGAACTTGAATTATTTCCAGTAGTGAAATCTTGCTTTCTCTGTGTGGGGAGCGGGCGAAACATCTTCCCTTACGAAACGAGGTCCCCATCACCAGAGCTGCTCTTTGCCTTCAGGAGCAGCAGGGCTCCAGTCCTGAAATGACTTAATGTAAATTGAGTCGTGATCGGAGGCAGGATTGGGTCTCCATGTTCATGTTCATTTAAGGAGAACAAATACCACATGTTTAAAATCTTCATGAACTTCAAATAGCTTGGAATCTTGACAAAATGTATTGCTACCACCTCTACTCTCTGACAGATAATTTTGTTCTGTTATAACTGACTGCATAGCTGTAAATACTTCATATACTATGGATTAATATTTTGAGTATACTGCCAGTCTTGGAGAGGAAGAAGAGCCACAGAAAAGGAACACGAGAGGAAATTTAATATAGTAGTCACATTGCTGCTGATTGACTTCTTTTCATCTCTCAGATGAAAACTTGTCAAGCCACTTGTAGTCTAAATAACATAGCAAATGAAAGATCTAGCTTTTTGTATTTAGTTTGCTATTTCTGTAGCTCCTTGCTTTGGCCTTCCTGGAGGCTCCCACAACATCCCCAAGGAGAGTGGATCTATTATCTCCACCTTATGGATGGAAGACTGGCTTATGAAAGATCATGAGAGAGCTGAAACTTGACCACAGCGTTCCCAGATCCTAGGTTGATGCCTTAACATAGTCTCTTTTGGACTTTGTGCTATAAAATACTGTTGTTTGTGGTTTTTTTTTTCCCACTACATCATGAGAACTAATTTCCTAATTGAAACTAGTTGGAGGAACACAAATCCATGCTGCAGCTGTAATTTAAACTAATTTCACTTACATACTTTCAACTGTAGCATCTCAGGCTCTCTGATTAGTCCTCAGGAACAAGGCAAGGTTCATATCGAAAGTATATTAAAATGAAGTTAATAAACAATGGGCATTTTCAATGACACACAAAACTACATATTGAGGTTTGAAATCCTGGCTGTAAGAACAGAAAAAATTCATAGGAAAACCAACTCCTTTAACTAAAATTTTAAAGCATTGGCTCTTTGTTATTAGTGATGTATGGCTTGGAGTGGCCAGGGAATGGAGCTTTGAGGATAATAAGAGGGGCAGTAACTAGCGATGAATGATGACACCTGTCAGGATCTTATAGCCCTCATGTATAACGAATAAGCCAACCCCAGATGACTTGGAGCTCTGGAGATAATCAGGATATTACTTAAATTTCTGAAAGTGAACAAACACTCACGAGGATGAGGCACTGCACCGGGCGTGGTGCAATCGCTCGGAGGTGCAGGAAACCTCCCAGGTGCCGGTGCCCTCCCCACGGGGCTGGTTACACGCACGTGTGCACACGTGGGACTGAGCTCGGTTTTGCTGGAGCAGGGAGAGGCTTCCTCTGGTATGTTTTATGGCCAAAAGATTCGATCCCTGCCATGTTAGACTTGAATAGCTCTACAAGCTGAGGCACCAAATGCATCATCCTGGGCAGTGACAGCGAAGTGGAGCAGGAGTGTGAAACCAGGAACCTGAGTGTCCTTTGGCAGGGTGATGTTCAGGTGTAATAACACCACCCAGTGACCACCCTGCACAGTAGAGCCATCCCAGGCCTCTGATCTCAGCCTGGACCACTGTTGTCTGTCTTGTTACTACCCTCCAGGATTCTTCTATTTTGAAACATTTTTCCAGACATGGATTGCTGAACCCTTCCTCCCGCTGGCTTTTCCTCCTGAACAGGAGCTGTGTAGGATGTGAAATAATCTGAAATCACATCAGACTGTTCCTGTGAGGAGTTACCTAGGCAGCTTGGCAATTATGATAACATCTGTGGGGCCTGAATGCCCCAAACTTTCATAGTTTCCCCTCTGTAGTTTTGATTTTGAGGAGCACCAGTGTGAAGTGAAATGTGGCGAGGTCGGTGCTGTCGGGAGGTCGGGGTGGCTCTGCAGGGAAGGCTTTGTGCGTGGGTGCTCATGTGAGCTCTGGCTGTGGAACCCTTTCCTGCATGAATATGAAGGGTTAAAAATGCACAATAAATAATAGCAGCAAAATAATGGGCTCTAATATATTCTGCCAAGATACCGTACTGTTTTCAGTACTATGCAGCTGACAGTTTTCTGTTTTCAGTAACTTAAAAAGTGGAGCCATAGAATTTCAATCACCTTCCATCTTACCAAGAGCCTGACTGCTCCAGAATAACTCAGAGGAGTTGACTCAACCATATTTTTCATGTTTCCCAAATGAGCATTGCAAAGCCATGGAAATTAAGATGGAACAGGAAATAGAAAGCTGCGCCGTCTCCATCCTTCTGAGAAGATGAAGGTCAAAGACACTTTCATTCTTCTCAACATTTTTCCTCCCCAATGGGTTGTAAATATGACTGCAGCCCAGCGCAATTAATTGTGAAGAAAACCAATTCTTATGGCCTCTTAAAAGGACAGAAAGTGAGTTCTTTTGATTACATTAGGCACTGTATTTGGTAGTGTTATGTTCCTACTGTATCTTGGACCTTGAATTGATCTACATAAGAGACAGCAAAATTAAAATAGCTTCTTGCATGCTTGACCCTAATTGTGTAACATCCACTTTTTTCCCCCCTCTCTACATTCTACCAACATGCACAAAACTCCAGCATTTCTTCGGTAGTCAGACTGGAAGAAACTCTCTGTTCCCATGGTATACAGACTTGTCACTGATTCGTCCATCTTATATTCCCATTGCTATATGGCAAAGTTGGAATTCACCTGAACTGTCATCTTCCTGTTCCCTTCTAGATATAACTAGCTTTTATTCTTTTGTATGAGAAGCAGGTAAACAACCCTTAGATTAAACAGAACTCTTAAATTTGAGCATGTACAATTTAAGATCAAGTGAGAGAATCACTGCAGATGTCAACAGAGAAACCAACTCCCTCTTATACTGAGGGCAAGTGCTGTAAAGTCTTGAACTTGCCTACATTTATCAAATCACCAATACATTTTTTTTTTTTTCTGAAACCTTCATTTTGTGCTGGTTCCTTGTCTGAAACTGTACCTTTGCTTGTGGTATCACTTTGCTTTCCACAATCACTATCTAGAGAGATTCTCACTTCTTCACATTGTCTGAAATAGTATGCATGGATTTCTCAGAAAACAAAATTAAAACCTACCTTCACCTTTCACGTAACAAGCTTCCAGTTTAGATCTGAACCACAAACAGTTTCTATATCTTTTGTCAACGTATTTTGTCTTCACTTGGTTCTCACAGATACTTAAATATGTCTTAATACATAGTATACCTATTTCTTGATGCTGAATCCCAAAGCTCAAGTCTGGTCCTCTGTTTTCAGTCAAAGGAATAATTCTAGTGAAAATCAATGAAAAGAAGATAACAAAAGATATATGATAGAAGCTATTTTCTAAATAAACTGTATTTTGAAGTTTTCATGAGAGGCATCTTGCAGATTTCTGAAAGAATGGCCATATTTCCTATTGCAATTCAAGATGTGTAAAATCTTCAAACTTTGCTGCCTTATGTCTTCTTCATTTGTTTGAAAAAGGAGATCTGGAAATTGTATCCTGAACATATTTGAAACATACGTTATTAAGCAGCTTTCACTTAATGGTACGTTTGTGACTCAGCAAGCCAAATTAGCTCAGAGTATAAATTTAGACACCCACATAAACACCCTATGTTGGTATCTTTAATGTGCAATATTCACCTGTTTGCCATTGAGGACATCACAGTGAATGTGCCTGTTGTTAGCAGTGAGAGGGTTAAATGTGAGCTCACAAAAACCTTTTTAAGCCTGTGCTTGTAAAGCAAAGGAGGATTTCTAAGTAATATGCTACTTGAGCTCATTTTAGCCCTGAGCCTTTCTTAAGGCAAAACCCATCAACTGCATTAGAAAGTATACATACAGGTCATTATTGAAGGATTTTAGACTTCCCCAAGGAGATGTTTAACTAATAAGAAGGTTAACTGTGCATATACACTTGTCAGTCAAGCGAACAGTAGTCTATAAAATCCTCCCATAAAGGAGAACAAATAAAGAAAAAAAAAATAGATGGAGCATGCAGTTTCCCACATCCATAAGGCACAATTTCTTCGCTCACTGGATCATTCTGTTTCATGTCAAGTATTCCATGACTCCTATGAAAGAAACTGCTGCCATTAATACCACCTTAACTGCTTAATGCAGCATGGTATCATCTGTATTACTTGTATGTCTTCTATGCCATAATAACATCATAATAGTTTTGAGTTTAATTTAATCATATTCCTGTTTACATGTTGTACGTAACTGGAAGTTATTGATAGGCAACTGGTCACTGTGTTTGTTAGCCTGTAATCGTGCATGATCACATTTAATTTTCTAAATGAAAGATGTTGCATCTCTTTTAAGGACTTTATTCTGCAGTCGAATCATTTGCAATGAATTTTGTGACAGCATTCTCTTGAACTTATATATACTAAGCTTGAAAACAGTCCAAATAAGAACTTTGAAAGCACACACTTATTTACCAGAAAACATTGCAAGTGACTTTACAATGTGATATCAAATATATATTAATTTTCTGTGTATGGACATTTAATCAGATTCCCAAACTCTTAATATGGGCCAACAGTTTGAGTGCAGAACATACGACTGACAGCATGGTTTTCCATATGGTTACTAACGTTATGCATGAACTGCTGACATTGCTCAACAAGGCTTGCCTTTAACGGACTGTCTAAAGCACCAGTGGGTGGTTTGTGCTGCAAAACTTTCCTCCATGATGTGCATTTTCTTTCTTTCTGTGTCTTTGGGAGAGAATGAAAACGTGGAATCGCAGTGCCAGGATAACATTTTGGCATCTAATATTATCTATGAATAATTTTAGTTAAGTACTAACATGCTGAAATTGCAGAATCCCTGCCCATACTCATGCTTTCACTACACACAATTTTGAGCCATTTTCAATACTGTTTTGAATTCTTCAGATTTGACATCTCTCAGCCTTCAGTGATCTTGTCAGGAAATGGAATGAGTGAGTCACAGAAAAAAAGCCCTTTAGGCAGATCTTCCTCACAGCCCCATTCTTCTTAGTCTTTTAAATCTGAAATTTACTGTTTCAGAAAACCCAGGGTAAATGGCACCAGCTGACGAGTGGAGCTGCTCGGGTGGGTCCCCTGTGACACTTCGCAGGGAATGGGGTTTTTCCTGGTCACCGCCATGTGTGGTCCTGTGGCCGGGCAGAAACACCCCGGGGTGGCCGCAGCGAGGGCAGGTGTGGGCAGCGTGTGCCGGGGGAAAGTCCTACCTGAGCAACCCAAAGCCTGCCTTGGCCAATAACAAAATTCTCCTTGTTGCGTTGAAAACCAGTTCTGCTTTGTCACTGGCTGCAGATGGGGCTGGCACTTGGCTTGATGACCCTGGCTGAGGAGTGTGTCCAAGGCACGGGTCCATCCCCAAGGAATAACTGACTCTCGGACCACATGTGAAAAATCCTTCTGAACAGGCAGTCTGCCCTCATCGTGTTACACAGGCAGGAAAAATTTTGAAGAGAAAGGGAAAAGTATTCAAGTCTTCACCCGCTGTACAGGTTAGCTTTTACTTATGGCAGAAATTTGAGATGCTGAGAGTACAAGGCATTTTTCCTGGAGACCTAACAACCTTTCTTTCCTTGCTGACAGACCATTTGATATCAAAATGATATCATCCACCCTGCTGGTTATGCTGGAATAACGAAGCCTGTGTGGTTCAAACAAAACACGTCCCAATCACTGGAGCACTCGGAAGGCATTCGCTATCCCAGGTTGTTACCTTGATGTGACTTTGTCCATGGATGTTGCTGAAAGTGATGGCATTCCT
>NW_009612536.1:16244-17758 GCF_000690535.1 Cariama cristata
AATTTGTGTGTGTGACAAAAAGCACAAAATAGAGGTGCAAAGCACTACAGCTGGATCCTCTCTCAAAACAGAATCAGAAATTTCCGAGCCCTCTCCTTTCAGCTAGATTTGTAATTCAATAGACACGAAATGTAGCTGCTAATGGGATGTATGCAATGAAACACCAGTAAAATAGAAGACTTCCTTGTGCAAAGCTGTATCAGTAGGGAATAGATACACCACCTTCCAGTTTGATGAAGCCATTAGGTTCGTGGATGTGCTTTTGGTTTCTTATTACTGCATTTGTATTTGTGTAAAAGTTGTATTGCTTCCTTTTGATCGAAGAGTTTTAAGAAGACGCCTTACAGTGCTATCATTGGTGCTCGCTCCTGGCCCGCATCCCCGCGCCTTTGCAAAGTGAAGGGGCGAACTCTGCTATGAAGCTTTCCCCGTCCCTGCGGCTTTCATGTGTTGTTGGTGTAAAATCATCAATTACACAATGCGCTTTTGATCCCTGTAACATCATGTTGCCAAACTACTTAATAATAGCATTAGCAAACTGGAATTGAATTTCTCATAGATGGTTTGAGCCAAGTTTGTGACAGCTGATGTACAGTGTCTCTGATTCACTGCTATTCCCCACTTCCTAGACCCTTGATAAATCAAACTCTTTACGCACATTTAGTTGTTTTTAATTTGCATCTCTGTTACGAAAAGCGGGAGGAATTTGGTTCCTCAAGGGATGGCAGCACATCCCAAGAGATTGTTTTGTCTATTTTGCAGAATTCAGGCTCCCATCCTTAGCACTAACCCTTTCCTTTTTTTTCCCCAAATGTTGCCCTGTCAGAAGCCCCAGTGCCACTTGAGTGGTGCCAGGGAGTTATTACACTGATGCCGTTTAAAAAATGCTTTTTCTTGTAACTCCTTAGTGGTTCTGATAGTTATTCCTTAATTGTTTCCCCTCTTCCCAGCCAGAAACCAAGTTCTGGTTCCTTTCGTTTCGACCTTGGTGCCCCTGCCTCACCTTTTCAGTGGCACACTTGGTGTTGGCTTCCTCAGAGCATTGGCTGAATTATACGGGGAGTTTTGGGGTAGCTATAAGCCACTAGCTTGTTTCTGCTGTTGTTTCTATAGCATTTTGCTTCCAAAACAAACACCTCCTAACTGACATGAATCTCGTCTGTAACATCACATGCAGGTATAATCTCAGCTGTTTTTTGTGTCATGCTGCAGTTGTGTGCGAGAGTGGCTGTGGAGCCCAGGTGTTTGGAAGTTACTGCTTAGGGGGCCTTAAGATCATTTTTTTTTTTTTTTTTTTGAGGGTGGAATTTGAATGAACAGTTCAACGTGACGCAATGACACAGGACCAGGGTAGGACACGTTCCCCTGCCCTCTGCATAGCCTTCTTAATTCACATTTTCTTCAGCGAGCGAGCCATGTAAATAGGACTGCCTGTGAAATTATTTGTTTCGTTTGACACGTATTGATGTGTTTGCCTAATTCGTCTTGGCAAAGTGAACCTGGAGAAGGAACCG
>NW_009612536.1:17789-25385 GCF_000690535.1 Cariama cristata
CTCCGGCTTCTCTCCCCTGTGTCACTGCCACCCTCTTGTTGTCACCTTCACAGCCGAGGGCTTCTCTTAACCCAGGTCACCGGGCACAGGCTCATGTCGTGCCCGCAGGGGTTATATCCCTGCAGGACTGCTTGTGGCCACGGCATGGGAAGGAGAACAGGAATGACCTCAGTGCTTACAGGGCTGAGGTTACTGCAGGCTGCAGGGGTGCGAGGCTGGAGCAGGACATTGCTGCACGCAGGCGGAGGAGCTGCTCCCATCACTGGAGAGGTTTCTCTTTCACCCTGGTGCCGGCATCCGAGTCTTTGAAGGGCCGCTCGGACCGTGTTTGTGCAAAGGGAGAGCTGGAATCCTCTAGAAAAGATGGATACTTTCCTTGCATGAGACTTTTCTTGCTTATGATTACTGAGAGGTGTTTTAAGGTGCTGAAGTGATGGAAAAACTTCACATGCGTTGATATCTAAAGATAGAGTAGAAAGCTGCTGGTGGCTGGTAAACACGTCAGCCTTCAGGAGCATGAAATAGCACGGCTTACTCTTGCGTGTCTTGTAACTTTTGATATAGCTTTTTCTTCCCTGCTCGTCTACTGTGCTGAGGTTTGCTTTATTGCACAGTAAGTCCAAATTCAGCAATTTACATTTCTCTTGGCTTGAACAACTCTTCCCACTGCTTATTACTTTGCAGACACCACGAGGTATCACTACACATAGGCGGCTTTCACCGAGGGAGCCCGTTGTATTGGTATTTCCTTGATTACACTATCCTCCAAACCCTCTCGCACTGTTAAAAGAAAAACACCCTTCGTGCGTCAAATGCAGCCAGATCCGCCTCTTGCCTTTGGTATGGAAAGTGAACTTAATGCTTGGAAGGAGCAGCCGCAGCCAAAAGGTGCTGCTGGAGAGAAAAGAATAACTTTTTGTTTTCGACTAGCTCCAGAACAGATTTTCTCCACCTTCTGTGAGCCAGCCAGGCGAGCAGGGACACGGTGGGAGGCCCTAGAGCAGCCGACGGCGGGTGGGTTTTCTGCCCCTTGGCACCGTTGGCAGTTGTTTGCTCTGTCAATGTGCATCATGAGAAAGGGGTTATTTGGTAAATTGTAGCTCTCCTTTGAAGGGACCTTTGGCAGCTGTCGGGCGAGGGGCCGGAGCTGGTCCCTTCTCCCAGACGGGGCTGAGCGTGTGTCCCTCCCCGCTCTCACGGCTGGGCTGCCACCAGCAGAATTTCTGTCGATGTTGGATGTCAGTTGAACATGGGTAGTCCTCTTGGCTTTAGGAGTTTTTTCAATGCTATTGTGGTCTGAATTGGGAAAGGGCAATGAGGGAGCATAAAATTTAAAGTAAATGAATAAAACTTTGAAGTGATCTTTGGTAAACACAGCTGTGTGGAGGATAAAGGATCCATCAGTTTGGGATGCAGGTATGAGGTGACCACACAAGGTTATGGAAAGGTCAAGGCAGGAATTAGACTTTTGATGAATAGTGATTTGGGAGCACTTGTGATGGAGTCAGGGTGGAGGAAGGAAAACCTCAGTCAACAGAGGTTTTGGGAGTTGTCGGCTGTCCTGCAGACTCAGGTGCCATCATAGGAGTGGGACCGATGTCCGCTGCGGCGGTCCAAGCTGCGCGGGGTCAAACATCACCTGTTTTCTGCCTGGGTGCTGAGCTCAGCCCACTTGGAAGCAGGGATGGGCACAGCGCAGAGCACGGCAGGAGGCGGCCAACAGGAAAGTTGCTTTTCAGGGGGAATGGAAAGCTCGTGAAGCTCGATGGCCTTGAGACAACCTGTCCACATTTTCAAGGGAAACAAATTGCTTAAGCGTTTCCAGAGGGATATCTTTTAATTTCAGATTTTTGGCCCCAAATGAAGAAACAGTAATGGTCTGTCTAAACAACATATGGTGATGCTGTACAGAGATGCTTGAGCTCATTCAGATGCTGAGAAGTTGATACCTTAATTAGCTGCTGAGATACCTCTGAGGGGATACAGCTGGAAGATGCCCAAGGCCCCCTGCTTCTCAGGGACCCGCTTCCTGGCTGCCAAAATCAGCAATTTGGTGCCTGCCCATGGGGGAGCTTCCTCCAAGCAGCACAGGGCCCTGATATGTCAAAGGCAGACCTCCAGGCAATATTTCTCTCAATGAAAGCTTCTAGGAAAATCACTGCCTTTAGCTATGTGAACTGTGCTTCATAAAGCAATGGTTAGGTAAGGCCAGGTCCTTTCATGCCAGGATTTAACAGGACACTAGAACAACTTGGTTACATGTCAGTGATATACACTAAAAGCAGCATGAAGGAACTTGCTCTTACAGTGGTTTTTATTCTTCCTTTGGGCTGCTTTCAACATGATGGGCACATCTTTTGACCTTGTTTTATGGTTTATCAGCGTTTGCCATAACAATATTTCTATAGCTTTTAATTTGAGAGAGCCTAATTGCTTTATTGCATTTATTGCTTTTCTTTCAGTGGCTACCTGCCTCTTGAATTCTTTTTTTCTCTGCTCCCTTTTCTCTGCGATAATGCAGCAGTATGAGTGTCTGTGCGTAGATTAAAATACCCAGGCTCCACTCAAGTTGAGTGGCCCAGGATAATGTTCAGTGATGTTCTGGCACAAGCTGAATTGTGTCAGGTTGTGTAAGTGGTACTGAGCCATCTTGAGGAAGAAATGGCCTTTATGAACTGTTTTCTTTATCAAGAGCTTCAAAGAAGCTTTTTAGTTGAGGTTGCAAGTCGGGTCTTAAAATGTATTTTTCCGAGAGGTTAAAAAAATACATGAATTGTAATATTCTTTCTTCTCAGGTCATTATGCAGTACTCTCTCTACTTGGTAAGGAGAGATACTTTTTTATCTTCTCTGAGGCTAAAGCCAAAGGCTTTTTTGTAGTAGAAAAATGGTCAGAATAGTATTGAGGTGAATTTTATTAAAAGCCCATACAAATGTATTCACATATGGTAAATATATTCTACCCGCTCCATGTATTATTGCTGAGCTGCTCTTACTAAAAATGGGCAGAAATATGTAAGGTCTAATATATTAGGTAGTTTAAAGCACAGCAAAAAGCAGCTTAAGATCAGTTTAAAGTTTTTTTTTTTCCAACTGTAATTGGTGGAAACCGTTTACTGAGTTTTGTGTGAGAACTTTTAACCTGTGAATTCCAATTTCATAGTTCATTCATATGTGAGAACTTAATTTGAGATCCGAGTGGTTTTGATCTGATTAGCAGGTCAGGCGCTCTTCCACTTCTGGATGGAGAAACTGAAATCTCCATGCTGGGTTTCAGTACGTGTGAACGCTCAGGCAGGCATTTGGTGTTGGTTCCTATAGGTAATCTGTAGCAAACATTTTTCTTATACGTAGGCACTTCTGGCAATGAACTGTTCAATGGAGTATGCATGGGAGCAAATGTACAAAGACACAGAAACATCCTGGAAATGAGCTCGACTGATTTAAAAAGAATATTATCAAAACCTTTTTCGGCTGTTGTATCAAGTATGGAACACGGGGCAACAGCTCTGTGGTGGTGACTGTAAGCAGCCGAGGTGACAGCTTTCCACAGCTTTATTGCTTTGGGGCCCTGCAGAGTCAGTGCTGGGAATGTACCTGAGCTCCAGCGACTCCGAAGTTAAATGTCTTTCCAAACTCCGCCAGTCTGCTGCACTGCGTGGATTTCAGTTCAGTTCCTGTGAATATCGAGTGAGATACCCTCACTCCCTCAGGCATTCTTCGAGCTATTCCGTTTGTCTGTGATGAGAAGGGTACAAATGTTCTTCACGCCCGGTACAGAGGTTGTACAGGGTGCAAGGTGCCTTGGACTGCCTGCTCTCCTCTCATATCCAAATCCACGAAATCGTAACTTGGTTTTAGGTTTTCTGCCAGGAGCACTCAATTCGAGTTTCCCTGCACCTAATACAAAATGCAGAATGCCTTTTTGCATTTATTACCCAGACCATTGCCTTAGCACTCCCAAGATTTTATCCAATGTGACTTTTTCTAACCTTGTGGAAATTGCAGTGATGGAAGATGCATCAGCAATTTTCAATCTTATTTCTTTTCCAGTGGTGCCTATCAGCTTGCTTAACAGCATAATGAATGAGTTCACAGGTGTTTTTCTTTTACTATCTTTCGGCTGTTTGAAAGGAGCTATATTCTGGTCAATGAGACAGATGGTAGAGAGGCAAGGTGAACTAAAGTTTACCTTTTTTCATACATGTCTAACAGAATATGATTAAACATTAAAACTATGCCGTTAATTCTACTGTATTTACCAAAAGAAAAATTTCTGAGGAGTGGTTGTTATGGAAACAGTAGCCCTCTGTCCTTCCAATTGGAAAAGATTTATTTTAAGGGAGCTAAAATCCTTTAAATATTCAGCGAGTATAAAAAGGTGAGATCATAATATTCATCTTACATATCCTCTACGAAGCTTCAAAAACTTTCATGAGGATGAGAAGATAGTGCAGCGTGGCAAACCAGAAAGGCTTGAGAGCCCGTTTTTA
Organism: Cariama cristata; assembly: GCF_000690535.1. Lineage (NCBI taxonomy): Eukaryota > Metazoa > Chordata > Aves > Cariamiformes > Cariamidae > Cariama > Cariama cristata. The sequence continues at coordinate 22,282 of NW_009612536.1, forward strand.
ATGTGGAGAACCGAAGGGACTCATAAAGAATGGGAATGGGACTGCTGGAGGGGAGAGGCATCATCACGTGCAAGCCCTGCCTAGGAGAATAAACCGGCCGCAGGAGCCGCCTTACCTGCGGGCATTAACCTTAGCTCCGGGGGTCTGAAAACCCCCGTCCCCTTCCGCTGCGTCCAGAGGGCTCAGGCGTTGGGGCTGGCTGTCGTGACTTGCCGCGTGAACAGCGTCTATTTATAGGGGTTCTGTGGGCCTCGTAACGGCGAGTCGTTTAAATCTGTATGCTGTGCTGAGAGCATTTGCACTCGCGTTGTAGAGTAGCTCCAGAACGGGTCCCTGTGGTGTATGAAAGGAATTTTAGATTCAGCGTACCAGAAATCAGCATATCGGTAGCTTCAGATGGCAATTTAAAATACTGTAATATGCTGAACAACCACATGTGTAAAAAAAAAAAAAAAAAATCAAACCAAAACCCAAAAAACCAACAAAAAAAAACATTAAAAAAAGAGGAAGTTTCTGGACTAATAACAAAATAACATCCCAAAGTTGCAGTAGGTAGCAGGAAAATTGTTCCCTGAAGTACTTTAAAACTGAAAATGAAGCTTCAACTTCACTATATTCCTGTTGATTTTGTGCTCATTTTCAAAAAACATTTAGGGCTCAACTATAGAATAAAGAACAATGATTTTCTTTCCCACTGAAAAGGAATTATAAATATGTCTTGAATTGGAATTTTCTATTTTTAATGTTTCCTTAGCTACAGCACACATTTAGGTATGTATTGTGTTTCTGATGCTTTCCTGATAGGGATTTCTTTCTACGTTAGCTGCTTTCAGGTTACAACCTGGATATGGCCACATCTGAGCATTATAATGAGGTATAAACCTTGAATTCTTTTTTATTTTGGAACGAATTCATAACGATCAACTGCACCGATTAACCGCAAGGGCTTTCGGTGGTGATGTGGGCAGTGGGAGGAGGAAGCGAAGGAGCCTGCAGTGAGGGAGCACGGCGCTTTGTGCCATTATTGGCCCTTGACAGAAAAGGTGAAAACAGGGGAATCTGAGATGAAAGGAGATGCCTCTTCTTAGGAGGCAGCTGGTTAAATGCAGAACATCACCTTTTTTGTGGGCTTCATGTAGTGATGGCATTTCCGCACTAGTGCAGGAACATTGATGGATGAGCGGGTTGACAAACTTGCAATTAAGGTAGCCTCTCTTACTTTTATTGCCACAGACTCTTCACTAATAGGGAAATTATATGCCAACTCTAGTATTTTCCTATGTAAGAATTTTGATTATAATTAAGAAAGACACTGCTTGCAAACTCTCGTCTGAATATAACTCACAATATTTCGTTGTATGCCAGAAATAGTTTATTAAACTTTCAGATCAAATAGGAGCTAACATAGGGAATGGAAAATCAATGCTGCTTTAATTACTCTTTTGTTTTTGAGAAGGGGAGGAGGGGAATGTGACTTTCAATGGGAAAAAGTGAAATTAACCCTCTTCCAAACTCCTACAAAAGCACAGCTTTTGGTAAAAGTCCAAATATTGCAGATGCAATGGAGGAAGAATGAATCATGGCATGCCAATATCCAGGCTTTCAATGGCGTGAACGCATTTGCTCCCCGCAGAAATAACTATCAGTAGCTACAGTTAGCAGATAATCCTGTGGAGCCATTGTACCAACCTATGGCTGTGTTTTGTTTGCCATTTCTTTTGTTTGGATGAAAATTGGGGGTCTGCAGAAATCGTTAACATTGCTCCGTGCCACTTATCCTCTATTTTGCCGGTCCTTTGCAGAGTGTGAATATCACCTTCTGTGAATAAGCTTGCCAGCTTTCTGGGGAAGAAAGTGAATTTCAGCTCTACCTGAGGTGTGCATCGTGTTCTGTTCCTTGGGAGGTTTTATAATGATATGATATTTTCCTGTTAGATTTTACACTGGAGAAAATGGCATTTGCCTAACGTTAAGGATCTTTGTCCTGTCAAATCCATTCTCTACATCTGTTAAATCATTTTTAAACACTGTCTTTTACTTTTCAGGCTGTATTTTAAGAGTTTCGGTATAGGAAGTGCTAGCAGTGTGCAACTGCTGAGGCCCAGATTCCTCCATTTAGGACAGTGCCCATGCTGGGGTAGGGAGCAGCTCCCTGTCCCATGGCCGCTGGGGTTTGACTCTGCTGTGGTTTCCCCTCGTGGGCCAGGGCTGAGGGTCCCCGAGTGGCTGCAGAGGGAGGTGAACTACTACTCCTTGTAGTGATAGGACAAGGGGCAATGGCTTTAAACTGGAAGAGGGAAGATTTAGATGAGAGATCAGGAAGAAATCCTTCCCGGTGAGGGTGGTGAGGCAGTGGCAGAGGTTGCCCAGAGAAGCTGTGGCTGCCCCATCCCTGGAAGTGTTCAAGGCCAGGTTGGATCGGGCTGTGAGCTACCTGGTCTGGTGGAAGGTGTCCCTGCCCAGGGCAGGGGGGTTGGAACTAGGTAATCTGTAAGGTCCCTTCCAACCAAACCATTCTATGGTTCTATGAACTCCTCCAGGGTGGCGGAAGGCACCGTTGCCTTCCTGGGGGTGGCACTGGCTGCCTCGTCCTCACCAGAGCTGTTTGTTCCCTTTTCTGTGTGTGCGTAAGCAAAAGCCTTTAGATGACAGTCATCCTTGGAGAATAGCGTGGTCTTGTTTGTACACCTCCATACCATATGTTCTAGATGGATATGGACCTTCAGCTGAAACCCATCAGTCTTATTTCTCGTCACAATTTTAGCAGTCTCTCTTTTACCTTTGGCCGTGGCGTGCCTACCATCACAGAATGGATTTCGTTGGAAGAGACCTCTGGGATCATAGAGTCCAACCTTTGCCCTAACACCTCCATGTCAGCTAGACCGTGCCACATCCAGTCTTTTCTTAAACAACTCCGGGGATGTTGAGTCCACCACCTCCCTGGGCAGCCTCTTCTAAGGCCTGACGACCCTTTCTGGGAAGAAATGCCTCCTAATGTCTAACATGAGCCTCCCCTGGCACAGTTTCAGACTATGCCCTCTTGTCCTGTCACTAGTCGCCCAGGAGAAGAGGCCAACCTGGCTGCATCCTCTTTTCAGGTCGTT
>NW_009612537.1:0-4140 GCF_000690535.1 Cariama cristata
AAATAGCCCTGTTTTAGCCAAACCAGGATGCATAGGCATACAGTTTTTCAAATATAAAGATTCTTTTCAAAAATCTGCTCCTAGAATTTTTCAGAAATTGAAATAACTTCATGGAGTAGCAAACTGAAAAAATACCTTGTCAGTGTAGCTCTTTTAAACTCCAAAAATATGCTAATGCCTCTGGTCAGTGGGTAAACACTTTTCTTTCCACCCTGGAAATAAAGAAATTGTGTTCTTAAATATGGAAGTTTCTGTAATTACAAGAATTAGACAGTTATCAATAACTCACGCACTCTGTGTTTTTGATTATAAAGCAGCTCATATGCCTTTGTAGCTGTTGATAAAGACAGGATATGAGTCAGCAAAACAAGATCCCAGGACATCCGTTTTTAAGTTCCAAGCCATGATGTCTGCAATATAATCAGTAAGAGCTGACTCTTCCCTGAAGATTCGCCTATGTGGATGTCATCAGCATAACCCTGAATAAGTCTAAAACTAGTGATCATACAAGCGGCTCTGCATGTTTCTGCTGGCTTTATTCCTGATTTCAACACATATCTTCGTAAACACATGAACTGAGTTATATCATGTGGTTGTCAAATAAAAGGGTAATTTTAGTGGTCTAAGAGTTTCTTTAGACTTGAAAGAGACCCCTTGAATAGTCAGATCTAGTTTTGTATCCCCTTAAACTATATAATGCTAGTATTTAATGAAAATAATGACTCTTAGTTCAATATTTATAGTATTTAAAGCTGTCTTAGAAATTTCCTGACTGCTTTGTGGTAGCTAATATCTTCTTTCCATATATACTCTTTCTCAAAGCATAATCTTTTTTTCTATGTTAAGATTATCTCTCAATTTCAATAGTACTTCCCCTACTCTAGGGCTTAACGCTATATTTTTAAAGACGACATATTTTTAGATTCTCATCTTCCCCCTTGATCTTATTTTTGCTGGAATAACCAAAATAAGTATATTTTAGCCTTCTATTCTGGGACGAGAACACTTATTCCGAGGATGTGTTTTTTTTATCTTTTTCCAAATCCACATCACATAGTTCTGCTACCTGAAATTGTATGCTTTACTGTATGCATCTATCTTGCCTTAGCCAATTATGTCTTTCTCAACTGGCTCCTGTAAGTGTCTCAAAGATGCTCTTTGACTGACCAAGATACACATACCTTTCTTTATCTTTCTGTTAGAGTAGCTCCGTTCATAGCAGAAATTCTGGTTGTCCCGGAGTGCTTGACTTCTGCACTTTTGACTTCATATTATTACTTATTTCCTTAGATAAGTAATACACAATGAAAATTCACCATTCTTGCTCTCACGGCTAGCAGTCCTAACCTGCAATACTTATGTTTCATTATGATTATTCCAAATTTTCTACTACTCTTGTCTTGAAACCAGACTAATACAGCTCCCACACTTTGAAACTGTAACTTCAATTAGTATACAAACTTTGCTGCTAATTCTTTCTAATTTCATTAGTACTCTAGCTGTTTTGGGTAAAATCCTTTCATTAATCAAATCATATTTTGTGAATTGTGTTGCTACCAGTTTTAGAATATATTTTCCTCTTGCAAAGGGATAAAATACCACTGGAGTAAATTTTACTTCCCAGTGTCAGTAAGCTCCATAAGGTGAGTCTTACTATGTTCATAGTTCACTTTCTGTGTCTCTGCCATCAGAGCGAAAATCCCTTCTCCACACTGATAACATATAATTAAAAAACCAAACCAAACAAAAAACAACAACAACAACAAAAAAACCTCAAACAAACAACCAACCCACAAAAAAACCCCAAACCTTTAAGGCTGCAAACATTACCAAGTGAAAACAGGAAGATAAATATTTTAAGAAAAAAGGAACTAAAGATGAAAGGTTATTAACATCCTAACACTAAAAAACTCAGACAACTCAATATTTCACTTGGTTTATGACTTTCATCTTGCGTCCTGATTTATATCAGGAGCTGTCATAGTCTTGGAAGCATTTATTGCTCAGACTTATTTGGATTTGGAAATATGTAAGTATAGCAAAGAAGAGTCTATGGCTATAATTACCAAATTCTGAAATGGATCTTTCTTTAATCTAAATCAACATAACAACATATGTGTCTATTCACAAAAAAATAATGGGGTTATGTATAGGGCAATAGATTTATATGTTTTGAGCAAAATAATGCAAGATTATTCAGTTTTAACGTATCATAGAACTTGTAGTTAGCAGATTCATGTAATACATGAGACGTTTGTTATAAACATTTTATATAGAGTAATGAAATTTTTTGCTCTCCAAGATAGATGCAAGAATTTTTACAATTTAATCAAAAAATAATATGAGGCAGGAACTGTATTTTACCCACCTTCTTTTCCTCCTACATCAAAGCTCTATGCGCATAAAACACCTTGTTTTGTGGGTACTGTGGGAAACAATTTCTTTCTCACTTTCAGAATTTGGTAGAATTTCAGAATTATAATGCTAGAGTTTGGGATATAAAAGTCTACTTACAGCCAAGATTATATATTTTGAAAACTAAGATCTCTCCACATCTCCACATCTCTCCTTTTTACCCCATCCCCCCAAAATCATCAAATTTCCCTGTTCCTGATAAGATAGAGAAGAGACAAACAGATTAATTCCATAGAGATTAAGAGTTTTACTCGAGAGAAAAGTTCTGGATGCTTTTTATCTGCCTATTCCAGAATATGTGTAAAGTTATCCCAAAATGACTTAATCTGAAACAAAAATGAAATGGCACACTGGTAACAATAAAGTGTTCGTGTTTGGGGGTTTTGGGGTTTAAATTTGTTTTCTTTTTTTGTTTAATGAATCTACTGACACTAAGGTGTGCCATTATTATTATGATTATATTATTATATGATTAACGTCACCAAAGAAATTGAATAATTTTTAAAAGGAACTCCAATATTTTTTGTATCATATTAAAAATGCTATTGCTAATGACCTGGGAATTACCATCCAGCCCTATGTTTCTAATCATGTTACTATCCACCCAAAATATATTTTATATATTTATGTCAAATTTGCAAAAAATTACTAAAAAATATAGATAGAGAAATTCCCTGGAAAAAGAAGAAATATGTATAAGGTCCCAGAGGGAAATCAAGTATGAAGTCTCTCAGTGGTATTAAATATAATGCATAACCAGGTATATTTTTCTTGGTGAACAATCTCAAGAAATTTAAAAGCTGCAAATCATAATCTCAGACTCGACACAGTACAGAAGATTGACACAGCAGTCTTCAATTAGCACTACAGAAAAATTACTGGAGCTGTATCCCCTCTGAAACAGCACTAATAATCAAAACCTTTCTCTAGGTAACAAATGTTCCTTTGTACTTTACCGTCACAACATTGAAACTGTTTTTTGCCTGTACACAGTTGCTTTGTAGTGAAACCAAAGGCAAAGACCAAATAAATGTCACAGCTCAAACTGACTCACAGAAATAATATACATATCTCTTTCTCCTTTGCCGTTCTCAGCTGATGAGACAGTATCTGCTGGCAGAATTCCTTTGCACATTATTTCTTAAACACATTATTTCAGTTATTGAATTAATCTTACTTCTATTTCTCTGTTATTCAAAGCAATCCAGTGTTCTCTGCATATATTATTCCTTCCCTGTGATCATAATGACTCCCAAATATTATGCTACCACTGATAGCACAATATGACTGTGGTGGGTTGGCCCTGACTGGATGCCAGGTGCCCACCAAAGCTGCTCTGTCACTGCCCTCCTCAGCTGGACAGGGGAGAGAAAATATAATGAAAGGGTCCTGGGTCCAGGTAAGGACAGGGAGAGATCGCTCACCAGTTACCATTACAGGCAAAACAGACTCAACTTGGGGAAATTCATTAATTTATTACCAATCAAATCAGAGTAGGGTCATGAAAAATAAAACCAAATCTTAAAAACTCCTTGCCCCCATCCCTGCCTTCTTCCCAGGCTTAAACTTCACTCCCAAATTCTCTACCCGGTCTCTGCCAGAGGTGCAAAGGACGGGGAATGGGGGTTGGGGTCAGTCCATCACCTGCTGTCTCTGCCGCTCCTTCCTCCTCAGGGGAGGACTCCTCACCCTCTACCCCTGCTCCAGCCTGGGGGCCCTCCCATG
>NW_009612537.1:4372-22944 GCF_000690535.1 Cariama cristata
GGGACGCGCCTGCGGGGTGGGCCTCCGGGGCCGGCTGGGGGCCAGCCGGCCTCACCATGGGCTGCACCAGGGGCTGGTGGGGAATCTCTGCTCCGGGCCTGCAGCACCTCCTCCTCCTGCTGCACTCACCTGGGGGCTGCAGGGCTGGTGCTCTCACCTATTCTCACTCCTCTCTCCAGCTGCCATTGTGCAATTTCCCCATCTTAACTCTGTTATCCCAGAGGCACTGCCAGAGTTGCTGATGGCCTTGGCCTTGGCCAGCAATGGGTCTGTCTTGGAGCCAGCTCCAAGCGTTGGCTCTGTCAGACATCGGGGAAACTTCTAGCAGCTTATCACAGATGTCAGTAATGTTCAAGATTCATGAGAGCAATGTTTAATGTCCAAGAGTTAGACACCTTTCCCATCTGAAAAATTCCTATGTCATATGATTTTCTTTACGTCTTAAAATTGGCTCTAGACATTAGTTTAATCTTCCATGTGCCTGGTAAAATATTTTACCAATTTAAAAATATTTGCTTCTGAAAAGAGATTAAGATCCTAAGTTTTAGAGGAAGCCCATGGATTTGCATAGTGCTCTCTTTGGGTCTAAAATAAATTTCCTGGGTTTAACTTTATTATCCTGAAAATGAGAAGATACGTATTGCTTATATATTTAAAGCCATTTAGTCAGTAAATGTTAAATAAGTAGATGGATTTTTGTGAAGAGAATCCATACCTGAGCATCTAAATAAAAAGCCTAGTTTTTCAGAATGCCACTCAGAATTCTTGTTTCAGTCAAAACCTGTAACTGTTCAGGACAGCTGGATATAGTTGACTAAAAATAGCTTTGAAATTCAGCTTTTCGCAGCTCTAGATAATCTGGATTTTGACAAAGCAGGCTTGTATGGTGTAAAAAATGGCAAAATGCTGTCTTCATGTGTATCTTCCAATCTAGAGTCTGTACATTGGGTTAAAAAAAAAGCTAAAAAGCTAAAATGACACTTGGTGAGCTTGTAAACAGATGTTAGTATTTTCTATGTGTTGGCATATCAATACACTTCACGAATTGAGCAGCTAATATTTATGTCCAAATGTCAAAAGGTTACCTACGTTGCGTAAAGTATTTTAAAGGAGATTTATTTATGTGAAGCATAAGATTTTAATTGATATTTAGAACACTTTTGTTCATATATTTCCTTTGAATCTACATCTCATTTACATTATGCTTAAAACTTAATTGTGTCACAATGCGGGAAAATAATCAATCATCAAAAAACATACCATTATATTCTGCAACAGAGGGCCTCCTGCATTCATATATGCAGAGGGCTGGTTGCTTGTCACCACACTGCATTCAAATCATATGAATGTGCAGTAAGGTTTTTTGGGGTTTTGGTGGTTTTTTTCTCCGGTAAGCAATTGCTGCAGTTGCCACAGAAACGATCTAATATCACAGAGAGTGGACAAGATAACTCATGTGACTGAAAACAATGGGTGCTCTTACTACTCATCAAGGAATTTATTCAGGACTAGGTGTTTCATCTGAAAACATCTGGAGATTCAGCAGATACTTTTACAACCAGAAAAAATGAATCTCTCTACTAGTTCAAGATAGATCATGGCTTAATGTTACAGTCCTTTACCATATGTAAAATTCACAAATAAACTTGCAAATACAAAATTGAAGTTCAGATTATAGGAACAGAACTGGAAAAGACGAACACAGCCTCCTAGGTATACAGGTAGCCATGTTACATCATCCCTCTCTACTAAGACATCAAGATTAGCTTAAAACCTTTATTTAAAAATGCCATTATTTTTAGATTAGTTTTCTCATTACCTCTGTTGAATAGCTGCATCAGAAATCAACTCACTTTTCCATCTTCCAGTGTCTTTTATTAATTTCTATTTTATTTTCATTTGATTTTGTGCTACTGCTGTTGGCTAAGCATGAATATTTCTTCTGCCTTATTTCTTTAATTCCCCTCTTATTTTGGGTTTTACTAAGCTAAACAAGACACTGTTAGAGGCCTTACTTTTCTTTAATTTCCAATATTGTATAACTAACCCTTCTCCGTATAGCTCTAGTGTGATTTCATATTTCTCATAGATGAATGTCAGGTATTACACATGATTATACATATATATGCATCTTTTTTATTGAGTGTTAAAGTACTTTATGCACTGGTAGTTCCTGTTGAACTAAACTTCATGTATCAATTGGTGCAAGTGCACTCAGGCAAATTCATAGTTGAATCAGTTGTAGGTTTTATTTTTTTCTTAAGGAGAATAAATTCAGCTCCAAAGTTATAAAATTTTTGTCACTAAAGTTTATTTTCTCAGAGTTGTGTTAAGTTAGCAACAGTAATATTTTATCACTTACCTTCAAATGCTGAGTTCTACTAAAGTTGATAACATGGTGTATAAAGCATCAAGTAACTGCAGTTTCTAAAACGTAGCATTTGTTCTGTCTGCAAATGACAGAATGCAGCAATGACAATCTTTTTTTTTTTTTTTTTTACCAGTAGGAAGCACTGAGTGTTGTTCCATATTATTCTTACAAAAGTGAAAGAGTCAACTTATTTTGTTAGTTATAGCACAATAATTGCATGTCAAGAATATAATGCTTCACATGTAGATTGCCTTGAGATTTGAAGGGTAATAATATGAAACATTGCCAAAAAGCAGGATAGTGAAAATGAAGCTGTGTTCTGGTTTTCAAAGTAGGTAATGTTAAATTAAACACTTGCATACAGTATCTAATGCAACTACAAGTGCTATATGTGAGAATTTTATATTCTTGAACTTCATTGCTTACATACTGGATAACCTGTCAGACTTTTCCAGATCTTCTTTGCAGAGAAGTAGATAAGTAATGTTTATTTTTGAGGTTACTGAAGCATTGTGGCATCTACAAGGGCATACAGAAATGGAAAAACAGTTCAATTTCAGTAATTTACTGCCTCTTTCTAAAAATTATTCATTCCATTTTTAAAATACAGTTAGACTTAAATTCTTTATTAAAAAAAAAAAAATTAGTTCCACAAACGGGAAAGACCTTGCTTTCTATGATGGTATGATGGTACTTGTATTCTTTTCCTTTATCACAAAAACAACAATATGTTTTGTATGTTTCAAAAAAGTAAAATATCTGAAAGCTTTATGTACTAATACTGAACATAAAACTCCTCTGTGCTGTTCATAAAACCACTGTAAATCTCACAGATAACTGAATCCCTCTAATTTAATGATTGATGCATGGCTGGTGTTTCCAGTTGCCCCCTAGATATATTGACAATATGCTGTTGCTGCTACCTCCTAGAATGGGGTAAGAGTGGTGGTTCCTGTACTCAGGGTGTAAAATGCCTCCATGCCACATACTCCAGGTGCTCCACTCTTTGATCTAACAAGAATTCATGGACCTGGCAAGTTCAGTGTTTTCTCAGTGAGTAAGTTGCCATTTAACTTGTTCACTTCTGCCCCAGGCTGACATACCAGCTGACATCCCTTTATGCCATATGGGGAGGCTACTCACCTAAGACACCTCTTTTCCAGAGGGCAGATGCCAAAGGCCCTTTAGCTTGTATGTCATTTTCCAAGTGGTTTTGTTCCTGCAGTTTCTATTTTTCTCCTGAGTCCTTTATCCAGCGTGGTGTTGCAGTTATCTCAGAAATAAGCTTAATTACCCTTTTTATGCCACTAAAAATAACATGAAACATGTAATTAGAGTAAGACCAAAGTTAAAGAAAGTATCATCGAGTTGAATGTTCCGGTTTCACTTTTGTTTCCGACCTTTTAAAGTGCCAGGGGAGCTTGAAGTAAAAAAAAAAAAAAAAAAGTAAACTGTTTTTCCAGCATGCAACATACAATTTCTTTTCAAGGGGCAAATAAACATTTGATGACTAAAAGCCTTAGATTGGTCTGCTACATGTTAAAACTGACCATGTTTAGAGATTACGTAAATGATCAATGGTGAGATGTAAATAATTATGGAAGCTGTAAATTATAGTGCAACATTTTTTAAAAAGGAAAATAAAAAAATAAACCAGTTTTGCTTATTTATTTTCCTTCTTGCCTATTTCCCTTGCTTCCACTGGCTTTTTTGCTTTATTTTATTTTTTGCCACTTGACTGCATCCAAGGTCAGGCTGAATGAGAGACAGTCTTAAAAGAGATAAGAGATGACAGAGAATGCATTCAAAGCCAAATAATGCAATAATCTGATACTGGCAGCAAAGGAGATGTTACCAAACCAGAAATTATGCTGTAAGTCATCATTTTTTCTCTGTAATTTCAACCTCTACTAAGTACTGAATAAATATTAAGAGGATATGAATTGGAAGAAAAGATGAAAAATAAAAATAATTCTAGGGTTAGACAGATTGTTTACATTGAAAAGATGTGCCAATCCATCAGTTAACTCCGTGATTTAGTTCACTGGCTAAACTGCTCCATTATAAGAGATATCGCTAAATAGAGTATTACTTTCATGGCCATATGTGCTTACTCTTAATGAAGAAATTGTTGTACAAACCAATATGTGACCCTAAGTCAAAAAATAATGATGGCTTCAGAAATCTTGATTGGAAAAAAATTAAACAACTTTCTTGATATAACTCCCATTTCTCACTCCCCAAAAACCTTAAAAAATATTTAAAAAAAAAAAACACTAACGGAGCTGCTTAACAGTTTGATAGACTGTGAGAGGTTGCTGGAAAATGATTTGTGAGTTAGCATTATTTCGACATGGTTTCATTTTTACATGATCCATTTTATTGCAGTGCACAGAACAGACATGCAATAAGGAAGAACTGCATTGGATATGGGTATCATAAACTGATGTTTTTTGACTCAAATGTTTACCTTCACTACCTATGTTCATCTTTATTTTGAGTAGTTAGCAAGCAATTTAGTGTAAACAAGGCATAAATAGAGGCTGACATAAAATCTCCCTGACAGTGTAAATTCTTCTTAAAACTGCAGATAGATGGGAAAAGGTCACCCAACAGGTATTCCTCTCCAGGAGGTCCATACTACAGTGGACCTCAGAGCGCGCCACACTGGCTTACTTTGGAGGTAAAAGAACAGGAACCAATTAGTCTTACTGGAAAAACTTTGAAAAGCAAAGCCAATTAGTAGGTAAATCATGGAGCTAATGTTCTGCAGACTACCTTGTTCACAGCTAGCTTGGCAGTAGTGGCAGTTATGCTAAACAACTGTGAAAGTAGGTTTTGTGGAGCTTTCTTTTTTTACTTTCAATTCTCTGTTATAAATGTCACATAATATGGGCACCTATTCACACTGTCAGAGCCCCTAACTTTATTATCAGTAGTACTACAAGTCATCTTTTTAAAGACAGGGTTTTAACAAGTTTCAAATGGACAAAGGGGAGGACAGAGCATACATACCCCCTAGTTTTGTTTAAATCAGAATTAGATTGGCTTTTTTACTGTTACAGATGCTTATAATTCATAAAATTGTGATTAGTTTCCACTTCAAGTATGAGCATATATAAGTCAGACACCTATATGTATCAAACTGATGGTGGGAGCAAACTATTTTAACAGATAACCGTTATGTCCATTCAGCATTTGTATTCCAGCAAGTACGCCGCACTGTAAACTGATCATAAAGTCTTCATTTCACTCTATTGTGGAACAGAATCTGGATGTGGCTTTCTTTTTTCATTTTAGCATGTTTATGTGGGGTTTTTTTATTTCTTCTTAATGACTATTATAAAATAAAGAAAGCACATTTCTCTTTAACAAGTGAGACACAACTATCTGTGTAATTTTATTAAAGATATGCTACATGGCAAGGAAATGCTATACATTCACTATTATTTGTTTTACAGTAGTAACTGTTGACAGAATACACCAGTCAATGTGTTGAGTAAAGGCTAAGGTCTGTCCTGTGTGAATACTGTGAGATACATTTCACTTCTGTCTTTCTTGGATTTTATACAGTTATAACTTAATTGAAAATAAAAGAAGCAGGGTTGCATGGGTGTAATACAAGTATAATAAGATAGCAAAATAGTCTTGTAAGCATCAGATTTTCCCAGAAAGCTTTTTAACAGATGCTGTAGTGTTGCTTTTAAAGAGGTTCTTGATGAAATCTACTAAACTCCATTATTTATAATGTTTCTTAAGTACAGTTTGGTGGTCCCCTCAGGGATGCATCTTGACTAGTGAAGTGCAACAACATAGGTTGCAGCAGGTACTTCTAAACATCATGCCTGACAGCTTGACAATAAAACAAGCACAATATTTAAGTATTTCATATTCCAGAGGGACAGCATGAGCTGCTTTCAAAACTCAATGTTCATGTTCCATTGCAAAATATGTACATGCATCCACGCATAAGCAAAGGCAGACAATAGGTACTCAGTCTCAACTGAGCGCTGTTATCCTCAGAATTTTTCTCTTTCCAATTTCTCATTCTCTTCCAGACTGGGAGTATGGCCCTTTGTAGAAGCTTACATCTTCTTGCAGCTTACAGTGTATCTGCATGGTCTTTGGAGACAGACCTGGGCTTGCTTCTCCTGGACTTTACAGTAAATGGACGAATGCCAGCACTGATCTGAAGGCAGTGTGCCTGAGCTAATACCAAAATTTCTACTGAGAGCACAGCGGGTTTGGATTGGAGCTGGTGGGCGCCCAGCCAGCTGGAAGGAAATGCGGAGCAAGGGCAGGTCTGTCTGCCAAAGACACTGATGGCAAACCTGTAGGCTAAAAATTGGTTGGTCCAGATAGACACCTTGGGATTTAAAAATGTCTGGGTGTATTCGGAGCCCAAAATTAGGACTACAGTCCTTGTTCAAGCATATTTAAGTGCACGTTTTAGGTCTGCCATCAGCCAGAAGCAAGAAATTTTACTGACTGATGTTAGCCAAGAAGACTCAATAATTTAATCAGTGTTATTTGGGGAAGTTTACGTTTTCAAATCTAAGTTGGTATGATTTTTTTTTTTTATCTATCTTCAAGAAGAGAGAATAGATTTACTCTGATTTGTCCACTGTCCACAATGAGAAGCAATTCATCATATCTACTTTGCAGTAGGCTTGATGACTACATAAGGGGCACACCAAAGTGAAATTAAGATGCTTTATTTTGTTATCTGATTTTTAGAAAGAGAATAAAAGGAATACTTTAAGATCAAGTCAAGGTTACTCAGGAAAGTGAATCTCACTAACATAGATGTTGTTTTGGGTGGAGTTATTTAAACAAAACAAAGCAAAACAAAAAGTAAGAATATATCAGTGGAGGTAGAAAACTGGAATATTGTCTTGATCTAGGAACATGACTAGGGATGGGTAAGTTGAGAAACTCAGTCCCTTTTTAGAGCAGATGATAAACAACTGTTGTCCAACACAGAATAAAAAATTACATATCTTTTTTTTCTGTCTAATTGGCTATGATAACTGGAACCATCCCTTGCTAGCTTACGAAGACAATTTAACACACTTATTTGCATTAAATGGTCAAGTGAAAAATGTGTGTAAAAATATTTTAAATATTCTAACAGTTAGTCTTGATTAGGCTGCTGTAAATTAAGAATATTGCCATAAAATCAACAGAACTGTATTTTTATTTTCCCTTTGTTGGAAACAATCTACTGTATTTTAATAAAACTGTCTGGAAGTGAGAGCAGATCAAATCTAGCATTGCACGTCATTTAGGACAAGAGGAAACAGTCTCAAGTTGCACCAGGGGAGGTTAAGGCTGGGTATTAGGAAGAACTTCTTCACTGTAAGAATCGTCAGGCATTGGAACGGACTCCCCAGGGAGGTGGTGGAGTCACCATCCCTGGAGGTGTTCAAACAACATTTAGATGTGGCGTTTCAAGACATGGTTTAGTGGGTTTAGCGGGCATGGTGGCATCGGGTATACAGTTGGACTTGATAATCTTTGAGGTCTCTTCCAACCATAATGATTCTATGATTCTATCCGAGCTTGCAAAAGCTATTCAATATAATAGCAACTCCAAGGAAAATACTGAATATTTTTAGATGTACAGAACATTTTAACATTTTATCTGAAAGATTTTTCTTAAAATTACTCTGTCTTTAATACAAGCCTTGGTTTATGGACAAGAGAGTCTCCTACATGTGCACGTGCACACACACTCACACACAGTTGTATTTCTTCAGAAGCTTTTCTCCCAAGTAAGTCAATGACAGCAGGCAGAATACTGACAGATAGTGGCAGGGGATACAGTACATCAACTTTTCTGTCAGTACAGTGAAGAGCTATGCTACAGACCGATTGCAGCAACATAACTAATTAGTTTGTGACGTGTAGTGGTGTAGATTTGCAATGGAAAGAAGTATTCAGTAGAAGTGAATAAACTGTGCACCAAATGCAAGAGGTATATATGGAAGGAAGGAAAAGTATAAGAAAATTCCACACACAGAAGATAAAAATAATTTCAAAAAAACTCAGAAAGTGAGTGGAATAAGCTTTCTAAGAACTCTGTGGACAGGGGTAAAGGAGGTAGCCCAGGTAGCCAAGAAAGCCAATGGTTTCCTGGCTTGTATCAGAAACAGTGTGGCCAGCAGGACTAGGCAAGTGATTTTTCCCCTGTCCTCGGCACTGGTGAGGCCCCACCTCGAGTGCTGTGTTCAGTTCTGGGCCCTGCACTTCAAGGAAGACATTGAGGTGCTGGAGCAAGTCCAGAGAAGGGCAACGAAGCTGATGGAGGGTCTGGAGCCCAAGTCTGATGGGGAGTGGCTGAGGGAGCTGGGGGTGTTTAGCCTGGAGAAGAGGCTGAGGGGAGACCTGATCACTCTCTACAACAACCTGAAAGGAGGTTGTAGCCAGGTGGGGGTCAATGTCTTCTCCCAGGCAACCAGTGACGGGACACAAGGGCATAGTCTGAAACTGCGCCAGGGGAAATTCAGTCTAGAAATGAGGAGGCATTTCTTCATAGAAAGGGTCGTTAGGCATTGGAATGGGCTGCCCAGGGAGGCGGTGGAGTCACCATCCCTGGAGGTGTTTAAGGAAAGCCTGGACATGGCACTTAGTGCCATGGTCTCGTTGACACGGTGATGTTAGGGCAAAGGTTGGACTTGATGATCCCAGAGGTCTCTTCCAACCAAATCGATTCTGTGATTCTGTGAAAAGTTGGTTTTAGATAAATTAGACTGAAATATTCTACAGTTTTTCTAGCTTGGGTGCATCTTTAATGTCTCTGTTGACAAGATCTTGGCTTTAAGGGGAAAGGAATATTTTACATAAGGAATATGACATTGAAAATTTAAATAAAAATGGAAAAATGTTTTTTTAAAATCAAAAATAGATCAAGAATCAAGAATAGATTTTTAATGGTGGTCATCTTGCCTTTTAGTATTCAGACTGCTGCATAAAATATGGTATTACATAATGACAGTATAATGACAATGGTATATCTCATGGGTGCATTTAAATGACATACTACTGTTAAAGCTTTAGAACATGAATTTGAGTCATTTGCATATAAACCAGAAAAACATGTTCAAGTTACTACAATTTCAGTCACAGAATACTGAATTAAACTGCATATTTTATACAAAAAGGACTTCCTAATTCCTTTTCTCACTTCATATCTACATAAAATGAAAGCTTTAGATGGCTTTTCTGCCTTGCCCTAAAAAGAGATACAAGGCTGAAAGCAACATTCTGATTTCCAAGTTATAGAGGTAATTACATCAGCAAATAAAAAGTTATAAACATCTGATATTTTTAAATATAAAGCTTAGCTTTTGTTCTGCAGCAAGGATGGATTCTGTATCCATTTTTAGCGGTATGGAATTTCAAATTGCTGGACTGCATTAGAGACAAATACCAGTGTACATAGTTATGATGAGGTGTAAATCTTGTAGAGCATTTTTACTGCTGCTGTTGGCTTAAATCTTACTTAACTTGTTCCTTAATGATCTGGAAAACAGCAGAAATAACCATTATATTTCATTCTTGGATCTTTAACAAAAAAATCCATGAGTATACAGAAATGCCAAATTAAAGTGTAAGTTTGGGAGAGATTCTTTTTTATTTGCAAATTGTGACAATTATTTTACTACTGTGAACCATCTTTAAGAAATAATATAACATCTCTGTATTTGGGCAATAAAATAAAAGAAAAAGAATGTAGTGCATTAAAGCTCATACATAATTTTAAACGTTGAAGAGCAGTCCCCATGAATGGTGGACAAAGTGGAAGGCGATCACACTTAACACCCATTTGTTGTGAGAAATAGCCTGTGAAAGAATAGCTTAAAGTAAAGACAATGCTCAAATAAGGACATGTGAGCTTGTGATAGAACATAAAATGTGACCTAGGGAGAAAGTGTGCCTGGGTGAGCAGATGTCTTGGGGGAGAAGAGCCCTTCTCTTAGAGGTCCCACACATGAGATACAGTGTTGGACTTACTGTCTTAAAAATACTGACATACATTTGAAAGAGCAGAAGTTCACACAGGGCTAAATTCATGGTTCTATCAAGAAGAATCTGCAGATATGAATATTCCCTAGTCAGAACAGCAGAGTTTAACACTTCTGCAAGTATTGTACTTACAGTGCTGGAGTCCCAGAGGAAATGTAACAGAAATTTATCAGCAGATCTGACAAGCTGAGGCTGCAAAAAAAATTAGAGGGATTTAAAGTTGTATTTCACAATGGTGGTATCTACTTGTTTAAAGACAAGCAAGTGCTGGAAGCCTTTTTTTTCAAGATTTTGGAAACTAGGGGTTCAGTCTTGTAAAGGGATGAGAAGTCATCACTTCAGCCTGTCTGCATCATCTGTGGGGCTCTTGTTAGTCAGTCCAAAATTGAAACACATATCGAGAAATTGTATGGAAGTGAAATCAAATCAAATTATAATTTGATTCACATGCTGTTAAATCAAACCTTAAATCTTAAAATAAAACCAAGAGGCAACTTGACAATGGTCTCATATATCTGAGAAGACTGATAAGAGGGAACAAGAACCTTTAATCATTGATCAGCACTGACTGCTTTTTTTGAACTGTATCAGCCAACGGTTTATTACTGATGGTATTTCACCCCACTGCCAGACTCACGTGAAGTACCATATGACCATTGATATGAAATAAGACAGGTAAGAGCATTCCCCTTTCAAGTTATGTTAATCATTCAAACAGATGACATAGCAGTTGATGATTAAATAAGATGTTTTGAATAAGGTGAACACTTATGAACAAGATACTCGCATTGTAACAGACATAGAAACATACAAGAGTTGAGCATAAGTATCCTTACCCATCTGCAAATCAAACCAAACAAAAAATTTGGAAGTAGACTACATTTGTACATAAAGCAATGAAGTCCATTTAATGATTTATTGTCTACAGTGGATTCTCTGTATGGTAGAGATACTTTAATCTGTAGAATCATTTCCTCTTTATAAAGACTGTAAATGCTGCATGGCAATATTCAGGACAAAATATTAAAAATGCAGTTACATATTGCTGTGTACCAAAGAGCACATGCTTGCAAGTTCACATGAATAATCTCATCATAACAGGCTTTTGTATTCCCACAGAACATCTGTGACAACTTCTGCACCACATTTGGTCGTGCCTTCCAAAAGAAGTTTTACAAAGATTTCTGTGGAAACTTTGCATCCTTCTACTGTCCTGCACTATGAGACACGTCTCATTTGTACTGAGAGATGGAATTTTGAGGAACACACAAAAGGACCAAGGTCAGAACAATCTCATCGTGTGGTGTCTTCCTCTCATTCTTTTATTTCCATATCGTTCTTTCCTTTCATGTATGTATAAGACAGTCTGATTTTAATTCAAAGAGAAACTCTTCAGTAAACTTGTGGCATACTGATTATACTCCAAGATAAAATAATGTTTGATACTAAGTGTAACTATTGAGAAATATGGGCTTTTTAAAAATTATAGATGACAAGGAGTTACAGACTGTCTAACCTCACGTTCAGGCAGACAAACAATTTCCTAGGGGGATTAAATAATCAATATGGAAATAGATTTTATGGCATGTAAAAATGGCATGTAAAAAGATTCAAAGAATTTCTTTTAATTCTATTATGCAGAGGGAGTCAAAAAAGGGGATGGACTGGAAAAAAATCCAAACTCTAAAAGCCATGCTACACTAGATGTTTGGTAAAATCAATGTATGACTGAAAGGAATACATTTTAAATAAAAATTATGATTCACCTAGTCATATGAAAAACAAACCTCATGCCTAAAATGACAACAAAGGGACCACAATTTTTATGCTTGCTAAATTTCTTCTGAAACTTCTGGCAATAGCTTTTGAATGTTACTACAAAGAGGCTTTCTGTATGAAACAGGAGATGGCAGAACAAAGAATCAGTTCAAAAGGTTTTTAGTAACAGCAAAAGTGGTTTAACATGATAAAACAGGATAGAAAAAAGGAGTCATGACTCAAACTTTGAGTTGGTGCTGTCGGAGAACCTTGTCTTACATATTAGAGTGGTGGATTCAGAATGCAATATTTCTATTTTTACTTCAAATGCACTCAGTGTGAGAGGTTGTTACCCTAGTTTGTATTAGAACACTTACTTTAGATTTTGTAGAATATAGGTAGGTTAATATGCTTTTCAATTTCTGCTGTGAATGCAATAGCTCCTGAGAGTTACTTTTGTGCTGACAGGCAATTTTATATTCACATTTGTAAGTTTTATTATGTAAAGTAGTAGTGTTGGATCCCACGTAATTCCTGGGTCCCTTAAAGTACTTATTTCTACCACGACTAGATCAGTGTCTGGGTTGTCGCGGTTTTCACATGCTCTGTGTCATGTGTCACACAACCCTGTGCCAAAAGAGGTTTAATCCCACATGCAGGAAGAGGAGGAAAGGAAAGGGAGAGAAACTGATCTGCTGGGAAGGAGAGGAAGGAGAGCTTGATTTATCTCATTTGACTCATCAAGCAGGGCTGACTTGGCAAAGGAAGGATAGTGCAGTATAAGGTCATTAAGACAAGGAAACCTTGCTTGAAGTGTAAGCAGTTCTAAAATTTATCAGGCTAGCAAAGCAATTATACTAGAAAGCAGAATGTCAGCCCGAAAACTGGGAATCCAATGCCAGGAGGTGGGAAGCAGATCAGGTGCTGTGTAACTGAGAGGGGAAGTGTGGGCAAGACTTTCCATAACCTCCCCTGCGCCAAATCATTTCTCTTTCATGGTATGCCCACAACCATGCCCTGACTACATTCTTACACGAGTTGAGGGCCTAAAGGGAGCCAGTAGGATTTTCCCCATGGTTAAGCTTCAAGGCCAGTTAAGTAGGAAGGCAGGCTGTTTTACATTTTCCCTCTCTCCTGCCACATTCTAGTTCCAATATTACAATCACAGGTGCAGAGGGATTAAGACTGAAAGTGTTCATTAGATCAACCAGTCTGGATTTGTGTATTTTAGACTGTTTAAATTTCACAAGATATTTTAGAGCCTAAGAATTTGTTTGTACTTGACCAAAATGATCTTTCAGAAGAGCAGCCAAGCTGAAGAGACGCAGAAACCAAATTTACTGGAAGCTTGTTCTAATAGCAGAAGCATTCCTACTTTTCCTGAAAAAAAAGCCTCTGAATTTCTCTACCTTCAGATTTCAGCAATTTGTTCTTGCTGTTCCTTAGAAGCAGAAGTCAGACAGTACTTAATTTAGGCTGTTCTTTCTTCATTTGAAGTGATGCGCTGCAAGTAGATCTCTTTTCATTCCTCTCTTCAGAAGCTATAAATGTATTCCTCTCTCTCAACATTTGTCTTTGAGCCATGGACCTTCTTTGAGAGCCAATTCTCCGTACTTCATAACTCCTAAATTCTGTATCTTGCTGCCTATTAAAACTGTTTTCTTCATTTTTTTCTAAATTCTAAATGGTATGTATCTTTCTCTACTGTACTAGGATAGGTCTTGAGCTCAAAGTATTCCTGTTTATTGAATATGGAAATTTTGGTTTGGGCAGGTAAAACCATTCTTAAAATATTGCTAATTTTCAGTTTTCTTTTCTGTCTCACCCTTTCACTTGACTGATTGCAAATAGAGAGGTAAAAAATAACAAAACAATCAAAACACAAAGTAGAAACCCCTCCCCCCCTTTTCAAATAAAAGGAAGCAGTCGATGTAAAGTTAAATCAAAGGACCAGGCTAAATGAATACATGTAGCATTAAACAGAGAACAGTATGTTAAGTACATAGATTGAAAATGGATTGAAAATTTTCTCCCAGCAGGTTTGTGTAGGTTTTCATGTCTTCCATAGAAAAGATAATTTTGTTCTAGGTTTAAGTCAGGTTAAAAACAGATAAAAATAAAAAATTGATAACAATTAAAAAATTACTACAAAATGGTTAAGGTGTAAGAAAAATAGTTCTGATGGGGAAAGAAATGTAAAAGTTAATATACTAAATCTCATGGTACCCTAACAAGTGCTGATATTTTCTCTTAATTTCCAAGTCATTAATACAAATCTCAATCCCAGCACATCCCACAGTCTTTTCCTGCTGTTACTTGACTTATTACCTGACAGTTCTCCTATGTGTGGAAGACAACCTCAAGGCCTAAGAGCAGAAGTGGTAGCTGAGGTGGGATCTCAACCACAGGCACATGTGAGAAGCAGACCCCAGAGACGCTACCAGCCGTCACCATCTGGAGGCAGGAGAGGGCTGGGAGAACAGGGACTGGCAGAAAACGGAAGATTTCCCTGAATAGAAACCCTCAGGTTCAAAGATTTTCATCAAGAGAAACAAGTCATGAAGACAGGGATGACCATAGCCTGACCTCATCAAAGAGGGAGCTATTGTCTTTCTAACTGGAAAAGTGGGAAGGGAGGAGTAAGACACTGAATCAAAAAGAAGACAGCATGGACAGAGCACAGCTAAAAGATATTCTGTATGACTTTGAAAGAAAAGCTGTGTCCTAAGAAACATGCTAGGTTTTTTTCTTTAAAGGAATTGAAAATAGAGCTGACGAGAGTAAATTTATAATACTAGGTTCTAAGAGTGTTTGAAATACATCACAACATCAAAGATGAATCCACAGGGTCAGCAGTAAGGTGTCATCCAAGGGAATTCAACCAAAGACAAATGGCACTTCTGAAAGAAAACATTTTGAGATGGAGAGAGAGGACAAGTACTATGCAACAAGCCTCAATATTATGACCAGCTTGTTCGCTGAAGTAGAGAAATAGAGTAAGATAAAGACAACTGCATGTTGTTGTAAAACATGCATATAAAGTTGAAATAAGATTAGAAAAAGAAGTAGAAAATAAATTATGATAGTAAAACATTTGGCTAAAGAATTGAAACTTGCTTCTTGATGGAAATTATCAAAAATACTTTTACATTCCAGAACAAAAAGAGTACATTCTGATTTATATCATGATTTAAGATTTAGGTCAAAGTGATGACCAAATACAGAAAAAAATGCACTGAAAATATTTTCCCTTGCAAGTGTTTCAATTACATTGCCCTCAGAAGCCAGGGACCACTGAACCTTGGCTTAAGCTGATGACTTTTACTTTACATTGAGATGAGCACAGCTTCATTTGATCTGCATTTTCATGTGATAACTACATAGTGACCTTCTCAAATGGGTGAAACTAAGTTATCTAATAACATCCTATGTGACTTTAAATTTCTCTTACCCTTTACATTTATAATTTGCTTATAGTAGCAAAAACTAGGAGAATTCCAATGCTGAAAACTATTTTTTATGAGGGACTTGTTGAAGGATTTAGCTGAAATTGAAGTGACTTTAGAACATATTATGGAACTTACTGACACAATGAACTATTAGAAATCACCAGAAACATGTGGAATTCATACAGAACTGAGAGATGAAATAGCAAAAGTTACTATAAGGGGTTTGTAACATCTCGTTTGAAACACTTTTTGGTAACTAAAAATTTAAAGATCATAGAATCATAGAATGTCCTGAGTTGGAAGGGATCCACAAGGATCATCGAGTCCAACTCCTGTTTCTGAGCAGTAACTACTTCCCCAGGGAGCCTATTCCAGTGCTTGATCATCCTCTGGATGAAAAACCTTTTCCTAATATCCAAGCTAAACCTCCCCTGGCACATCTTCATGCCATTCCTCCAGGTCCTGTCACTGGTCGCCAGAAAGAAGAGATCAGCATCTGCCCCTCCACTTCCCCTTGTGAGGAAGCTGTACAATGTAATGAGGTCTCCCCTCAGTTGCCTCTTCTCCAGGCTGAACAAACTAAGTGACTTCAGCCACTCCTTATAAGGCTTCCCCTCTAAACCCTTCATCTACTTCGTGGCCCTCCTTTGAAAGCTCTCTAGTAGCTTTATATCCTTTTTACATTGAGGCGCCCAAAATTGCACACAGTACTTGAGGTGAGGCCACACTAGTGCAGAGCAGAGAGGGACAATTCCCTCCCTTGACGGGCTGGCCATGCTGTTTTTGATGCACCCCAGGGTACGGTTGGCCCATTTGGCTGCCAGCGCACACTGCTGACTCATGTTCAACTTGCCGTTGACTAGAACTCCCAGGTCCCTCTCCGCGGGTCTGCTCTCCAGCCTCTCATTCCCCAGTCTGTACGTGTATCCAGGGTTGCCCCATCCCAGATGCAGAATCTGGCACTTGCTCTTGTTAAACTTCTTACAGTTGGTGATTGCCTAGGTCTGTAATTTCTCTAGATCTCTCTGCAGGGCCTCTCTGCCTTCGAGGGTGTCAACAGTTCCTCCCAATTTTGTATCATCAGCAAACTTAGTATGCATTTGAGTCCTGCATCCAAGTCATTTATGAAGACATTAAAGAGCACCGGCTCTAAGGTGGATCCCTGTGGAACCCCACTGATGACTGGTCTCCAGCCTGATGTGATCCCATTTACTATAACCCTTTGAGCCCGACCCATCAGCCAAAGATGGCATGAAAGGTACAAAATTAAGAGTTTCAGGGTAGACCTGGAGACCTACAAAACTTAAGGCCTTACTATTCATGTCGGGCTAGAGAGTAAAAATGATCTTAAAAAAACTGGGTTTTGAGATGGTCTGTTTCCGATGACTTCTAAGAAATTAAACAGTTAAAGCATAAAAGGGAAGGACATTGTTTGCATGCTAATTTTATTAATTTTTAGGTATTTTCAGCTAGCTACTGTTGGTGACATGATCCTGGGCTACATGTAGAAATGAATGGATTCTTATTCTCATGTGTTTTTCTGCCACTACTTGCTTTGTTAACTTCATCATGTCTCTTAACCTCCATGCGGAGTTGCACAACATATATAAATGAGTTAGTTGTTGCTTCTATTGATGTGAAAGGAACAGCAAGTTCTTAAGTGAGGTGAACATATCCCATCTGGGCCATATTAAGCTTTCCTCCCACACTATCCCAATTTGACTTTACAAATCTGAACATGGATGCCTGAAGACTAAAACTTGCAAAACCTTTTTATTAGTCAGGGATGTAAATAACTCCTTTGTAAAACTAGAGATAGTGCAGGGAGGTTTAAAAATATTAGATTATTCTTGGGAAAATTCTTCTGCAATTATGTGATTTTCAAGGTATAGACAAACTTCTAAATTATCTTTACAACTGGTATATAAGACAGGTTCAACAAAGGTGAGTTTTGCCCTCAGTCACCCACTCGTATTCATTCAATGTGCGTAATACTGAATGAGCTCCAAAAGACTAGAAAAAAATCTCTGAGTCAGTTTCACTTACTAATTGAGAACCAGATTTTGGTTCAGTATTAGTAAATTAAATTACTTTGTTGTTGTTGTAGTTACTTTTATATACTTTAAGAAATGTGCATTTTCTGTTCACCATAGCTCCTCATACCTCATTACTTTGCCTTCTAGTATATTTTCCTATCCACATCAGATGTCTTAAGAGTTTTCTATTCTCCTTCACACACTTTTTTAACCTCCTTTTCTTGTCTCTCTTGCCTATTCCTTCAGTCTTCCAGGTGGACCCTACCTCAGCTGCACTCTCAGTGAAGTCTCCGTGTGCAAAGAGCGACGGGCTGGCTGCCAGAAATGTTCAGGGATCCTGAATGTCAGCTTGAGAATCTCACACCCATTTAGAGAAGTAGCTATTGGCTGTTTGGAGTTTCCTTCACCCTCATCCCACAAACCTGAGAAGTTCAGCGCTTCAATCCAAGCAGGAGAACAAATGGCAAAGTATCTTTCTCCCCTCAACCTCAAAAAAAAATTTCTGTTTCCAGCTGGTTGTTGTGACGAACAAATCTGCCACTGCAGCATCTGGAGGCATCCACGGTTATTAGTCTTGAATGGGAAAGAGATTCTAAAAGCTTAGGTGCTCTGGGGTATGTACATGTGGAGAGTGCAAGTACTCCATAAACGATGTTACGAACATGAAAACCCCTCACAGACAGTAATGCCCAGCTGGGTGCCCACTGCCAGGTTCCTGTTGGTAAACGGTTAAAAGGTTTGAAGTTACTTTACAGCCAGGGCCTGGACTAAATTGTAAAAACATCTTAATCTTCCTAAGGTTCCTTTTTCTGACTATGCGCAAAAGGCTTGTGGAATCAGCTGTTAAATATATGTTTAAACATATTAATTTATATATATTAATACATTTGCACATTAATATATTTTCTATTCGTATATTTTTATATATTA